>NC_056597.1:22968785-22973785 GCF_018340385.1 Cyprinus carpio | reverse complement strand
TAAGATGCAGATCTCACTTAGGTCTCAGAATATGCTCACATCCCAAAGTCTGCCATCAAACACAATATCGAAATGATATAGTATATTTATGAATATTTCGTCTAATTGTATTTTTTAAATTTATGTCACTCATTTTCAGCACAAACATCTCAGTCTTCTCCGTCTCAAGCGCTTGTGAAGGAGCAGGTTGTGTGTGGTTGAGGTTTGAGTGCTGTGTGAGATGTGTATTTGCATGATTTACTCCATTGTAATTATCTGAAGGGTAAAGCTGCTTTTCCGGCGCTGAGTAAATGAATATGTTGTTTACATTCATCATCAACAGCCTCATCATAGCACGAAGACGAAGGTAATACTATTATTTTGTCGGCTGTTTTTCAAAGGGGGCAATATAAGCAGCATCTAGATCAATCTGCTTTAATGAAACATTTGATTATATAGCCAGACGACCCAAGGATACAATTAATTAGCCTTTGCAAATGGCAAAAATTTCAATTTGAAAGTAAAAAGAAATGCTTTAAAGGCTTGGAAAGATTCCTAAGAAATCCGTACCTGAATCTATTGCTTGAATTTCTCACTTAAAGAGACAGTTCACCAATATTTTTTGTGAGTATTTATTTATTTATTTATTTATTTATTTATTCTGTCACTAATTTTTGATTAGGTTTCAATTAAAACTAAGTATGTTCTTAGTATGTATATATTTATTTTTATTTATCTCCCACTATTTGGTGATTTCAGTTTATATGTGAAGTAATATTTTGTCAGTATTTATTCATTTAGTCATTGTTTTAAGTGAATATTATTTTTTTTCTGTGTGTGTGTGTGTGTGTGTATATACATATATATAATATACAGGTCCTTCTCAAAAAATTAGCATATTGTGAAAAAGTTCATTATTTTCCATAATTTAAGTGAGGAAAATTAAACTTTCATATTATTTTAGATTCATTGCACACCACCGCTGAAATATTTCAGGTCTTTTATTGTTTTAATACTGATCTTGATTTTGGCATACATCTCAAAAAATTAGCATATTTCATCCGACCAATTAAAAGAAAAGTGTTTTTAACACCAAACAAGTCAACCTTTTCCTTAATAATTATGTCAGTTATGCACTCAATACTGGTCGGGAATCTTTTGCAGGAAATGACTGCTTCAATGCGTGTCGTGGATGGAGGCAATCAGCCTGTGGCACTGCTGAGGTGTTATCGGAGGCCCATTGATGCTTCGATAAGCGGCCTTAAGCTCATCCAGAGTAGTTGGGTCTTGCATCTCTCAACTTCTCTCTTCACAATGATCGACCCACAGATATTTTCTCTATGGGGTTCAGGTCAGGAGAGTTGGCAGGCCAATTGAGCACAGTAATACCATGGTCAGTAAACCATTTACCAGTGAAACACAAAAACAGAAAAACAAAATCTTCATCTCCATAAAGCTTTTCAGCAGATGGAAGCATGAAGTGCTCCAAAATCTCCTGATAGCTAGCTGCATTGGACCCTGTGCCCTTTGATAAAAACAAGTGGACCAACACACAGCAGCTTTGACATGGCACCCACAGTGACAATCACTGGACTGTGGGTACTTGACACTGGACTTCAGGCATTTTGGCATTTCCTTCTCCCCCAGTCTCCGTCCTGCTGCAGACTCTGGCACCTGATTTTCCGAATGACATGCAAATTTGCTTTACATACGAAAAAAGTACGTTGGACCACTGAGCAACAGTCCAGTGCTGTGATTCTCTCTGTAGCCCAGGTCAGGTGTGCGCTTCTCCCGGCCGTGTTTCTGGTTCAAAAGCACACGCCTGTGCCCGGTGGCTCTGGATGTTTCTACTCCAGACTCATCCACTGACTTGCGCAGGTTCCCCCAGGTCTGGAGGTCCCTCGGTCCTTCTCCTTCTCCTCACACAATCTTCCTCAGGGTCCGGTAACCTCTTCCTCGTTGCTGCACCCGTTTTTTTTTTTGCCACACTTTTTCCTTCCCACAGACTTCCCACTGAGGTGCCTTGATACAGCCTCTGGGTAACAGCCTATTCGTTCAGAAAATTTTCTTTCGTGTCTTACCCTTTTGCTTGAGGGTGTCAATGATGGCCTTCTGGACAGCAGTCAGGTCGGCAGTCCTTACCCATGATGTGCGTTTTTGAGTATGAACCAGGCTGGGAGTTTTTAAAAGCCTCAGGAATCTTTTGCAGGGGTTTAGAAGTTAATTAGTTGATTCAGATGATTAGGTAAATAGCTCGTTTAGAGAACCTTTTCATGATATGCTAATTTTTTGAGATAGGGAATTTTGGGGTTTTCATGAGCTGTATGCCAAAATCATCAGTAAACAATTAAAACAATAAACGACCCTGAAATATTTTCAGTTGGGGGTGCATGAATCTAAAATATATGAAAGTTTAATTTTTATCATTACATTATGGAAAATAATGAACTTTTTCACAATATGCTAATTTTTTGAGAAGGACCTGTATATAATATATAATTTATTTTATTTTTTATTTTTTTTCACTCTTTGATGATTTTAGAGAAGAAAGCAAGTTATTATTCATACAGGATTGGTAAATGACATTTCTTTGAACTATTCCTTTAATGTTGTGAGAAGCATTTCATGGAAAATGAAAGATGACAAGTCACATTAAAATCATTCTCCGAATCCAAATGTCCTTCTTTCGAGAACAAACAATCAGCAAGAGTCTGTTAAAAATAATCACCTGGGGTCGTGAACACTTGAACTGCAGTATGTAGTCTTGAAAGACAAGCCGGTCTGTATCCGTCTGAGCAGACGCTGCCGGCGATGTCTTCCATAAATCTTCGCCTGTGGCTGATAAAGTTAAAGCAAGACGTTAATTTGAGTACCATATGGTTGACTGGCAGTATTTCAGAAGCTGCTGTCTGCATCACATAATTTGATATCCACTCCATTTGAGAACAAGGTGAGAAAATGGTCTTGGGAGAGTCCCACTGGCGTAACAAGCATTTCTGAATGCTGCTTTTTTGTTTGGTAATATAATACATGGACTGAGAATAAAAAGTCTTTATTTTTACACTTAAGATGTGGTAAATTATAAAATAAAATAAAACTTAATAAAATAAATAATAACTCTTTATTTAATTGTTTTATTATTTTTTAATAATAATAATGGTTGTATTATTAATAGTAATTGTTTTATTATTTTTTTAATAATACATTATTTTTGTTTTCCTGTTTTGTGCAATTTTTATTTTTTCTTTATTTTTACACTTAAAAATTTTTTATATCAATTTTTATTTTAACATTATTTTTACGTTTAAAATCATGGTAAATAATTTATTTAATAATAATAATAATAATACATACAGTGTGTGTGAAAAGTGTTGGCCCCCTTCCTGATTTCTTATTTTTTTTGCAGGTTTGTCACACTTTAATGTTTCAGATCATCAAACAAGTTTAAATATTAGTCAAAGAATAACACAAATGAACAACAAATGCAGTTTTTAATTGAATGTTTTTATTATTAAGGGAAAACAAAATCCTCCGAACCAAAACTACATGGCCCTGTTGTGAAGAAGTGTTTGCACCCCTGTTAAAACTGTAGTTTATCACACCTGTAGGTCAGTTTTCTCTAAGCCACAGCCCAGATCTGATTACTGCCACACCTGTTGTACAATCATGAAATCTCTTAAATAGGACCTTGCCTGACAAAGTGACCGTAGACCAAAAGATCCTCAAACGCTAGACATCATGTCTAGATCCCCAAAGAAATTTCTAGAAACAATGAGAAAGAAAGTAATTGAGATCTATCAGTCTGGGAAAGGTTATAAAGCCATTTCTAAAGCTTTGGGACTCCAGCGAACCACAGTGAGAGCCATTATTCACTAATGAAAAAAACCTTCCCAGGAGTGGCCGGCCGACCAAAATTACCCCAAGAGCACAGAGGTCACAAATGACCCCAAAACAACATCCAAAGAACTGCAGGCCTCACTTGCCGCAGTTAAGCTCAGTGTTCATGACTCCATCATAAGAAAGAGACTGGGCAAAAATGGTCTGCATGGCAGAGTTCTAAGACGAAAACCACTGCTGAGCAAAAAGAACACAAAGGCTCATCTCAGTTTTGCCAGAAAACATCTTGATGATCCCTAAGACTTTTGGGAAATTACCTCTGGACTGACGAGACAAAAGTTGAACTTTTTGGAAGGTGTGTGTCCCATTACATCTGGCGTAAAAGTAACACCGCTTTTCAGAAAAAGAACACATGCATACCAACAGTAAATATGGTGGTGGTAGTGGGATGGTCTGGGGCTGTTTTGCTGCTTCCGGACCTGGACGACTTCCTGTGATGAATGGAAACTGAATTCTGCTGTTTACCAAAAATCCTGAAGGAGAATGTCCGGTCATCTGTTCGTGACCTCAAGCTGAAGCGAACTTGGGTTCTGCAGCAGGACAATGATCCAAAACACACCAGCAAGTCCACCTCTCAATGACTGAAGAAAAACAAAATGAAGACTTTGTTTGATGATCTGAAACATTAAAGTGTGACAAACATGCAAACAAATAAGAAACCAGGAAAGGGGCCGACAATTTTTCACACCACTGTACATGCGTATTATATATATATATATATATATATCTATAATATATATATAATATATATTATAAATAGATATAATATATTATATAGATTATATATGTCATTATATGATGTATTGTATGGGTCAAAATGACTAATTCTTTTATGCCAAAAATCATTAGGATATTAAGTAAAGATCATGTTCCATGAAGATATTTTGTAATTTTTTTTTGCCGTAAATATATCAAAACTTAATTTATGATTAGTAATACACATTGTTGAGAACTTAATTTGGACAACTTTAAATGGGATTTTCAAAAATTTTTGAATTTTATTTAAAATTTTTTTTTTTTTTTTTGTACCCTCAGATTCCAGATTTTCAAACATTAGTATCTCCGCTAAACATTGTTCTATCCTAACAAACCATACGTCAGTGGAAACTTATTTATTCAGTTTT
>NC_056597.1:22943785-22963785 GCF_018340385.1 Cyprinus carpio | reverse complement strand
TACATGTATATACATTTATATATTTATATTCTTATATTTTTATATTATATATAAATATATTTAATATATAAACATAACATATTCTTCTTAAATATATACATGCATGTGTGTGTATTTATATATACATAATAAATATACACAGTATACACACATATATTATGTAAACAAAACTTTTATTTTGGATGTGATTAATCATGATTAATCATTTGACAGCCCTAAATATAATATAACATATGAAATATATAATTATGCACATTTATAATAGAAGTTGTTTTCATCCAATTGAAGAAAATGTTCTTATGTTTCTTGTTTTTAAGTATGTGTATTTTTAATGTCAGTGTGCAGAAATCATCTGAAACACACTGGTCTGCTCGGGAATAAACAGCGCCGATTGCATATTTGGGATTAATTGCAATCCGAGGCCTCATTGCTGTTTTCCCCGAATTAAGAAATGAAAATCCCACTCATATTAGATTATGAGAACCATTTGGAGAATTCCATGCTGTACTTGGAATGCTTAAAGGGGCAAAAGAAGATTTAGCAGATTACTATTATTATTATTATAATTTTTATTTATTTTTTCAGAGATTTGAGGATAAAGTTATTTAAACTGTTGCAAAACAGCATTAGAGTATTTAGAGGTCTGTGTGGTATCTGATTGAAAGGAATAGTTAACCAAAAACTTAAAACTCTCAGGTCATCCAAGATTAGGATCAGTTTGTTTCTTCATCAGATTTGGAGAAATGTAGCATTCCATCACTTGCTCATCAATGGATGCTTAGCAGTGAATGGGTGCCGTCAGAATGAGTCCAAACATTTGATAAAAACATCACAATAATTCATACCACTCCAGTCCATCAATTAACATCTGGTCAAGTGAAAAGCTGTGTGTTTTTAAGAAACTAATCCATCAATAAGATATTTCAACTTTAGAGTGTTGCTTCCGAATACGAGTCTATAATCCATAATATTGCTTTCTCCAGTGAAAAAGTCATCTCTTCTGAATCAGGAGACAAATCTGCACATACCAAATACTGTTTATAACCCAAAACAGTCCAAAACAGCTCTAAACAAATATGTCAGTGGATTTTGATGTGAGAGAACAACAAGAGGTGGACTTTTTCACTTGAGGAAGTATTATTATGGATTATAGACTTAAAATGTGTTAATGATGGATTTGTTTCTTACAAACACACAGCTTTGCTCTTCACAAGAGGAGTGGTATGATTTAATTATTGTGTATTATTGTGATGTTTTTATCAGCTGTTTGGACTCTCATTCTGACGGCACCCATTCACTGGAGACACATGTATTCTCACCGCTGCTTTTTAACTGCATGGCACAGATGCACGAAGGAAAGTCTGTCGCTCTTTTGAATTTTGCAAGAATGCACTTAAAGTATCTACAATGTTTAAGCATGTACAAAGTATGCATTCATAAAATCAGTTGTCTGAGTATTTGCATTCATGTGTGTGTACTTGCATAGAGTATGTTTCTTGCTTTTAGCTTTTAGAAGGCAATGATAGGGAACTTTTTTTTTTTGTTTGTTTGTTTTTTTTCACCAGGATATTGTATTTTGAAGAGTTCAAAGAGAGCTTAGATTTTTTTGACAGACATAATCCTGATCCTAATAATAGCCTAAGCACATCACTGTTCAGTTTAAACATGTTAGAAATATTCATAGCTGTATTTAAAAATAATGCGAGCTTGACCTTAAAGCGAACTTTGGAAGTTTTCCATGCTTTATCGGGCCGTTTCGTTAAAAAAGAAGCTCTTTTCTTACAGTTGGGAGGATAGAGTTGCCTAGTTCAATAGGATCAGTAGTCTGTCTGTCTGCTGAACAGACATCTGTTAGTGTCTCATTGATGGTTTCCCATGGGAACGCCACCGGTTTTCAAGTGCACATACTCTTTTTGTTTGTGAGTCGAGCTCTCCACATTGTTTACAAGAATGCCACATTCTGTAAAAACAGCAATGCTTCAAGTCTTCGTGAAAGAGTTTACCTGAAATGACTTGACTAATGCTAATTTTTGCATGAACTATTGCTTTAGTTGCATAAGGACCGGTTGACACTGTCATTTTAGTATTGAGATACTATTCTACTTTTGAATTCATATTTTTAATCAAATTTTATATTTATATTAGTTTTATTAGATTTTATAGAGTCTTTATTTTAATAACTGTTGGAATTATAGTAAAAATAGAACACAATGTACTGTATTTATATGAAAGAATTTCCAAATTGATTATTTACAGGTGTTTGATAGGCGTTATAGGTACTTTGTACTTTGTAATATATATATATATATATATATATATATATATATTTTGTAATTAAAAAATAATAATTAATTAGTTACATAAATACATAAAATGAGAAATGTCACCAATTAGCTAAACTAAAAGTTTTATTTTTTTCTTTTAACATATTTTATGTTAAGTTTTTAAATGTTAAAATGTATTTCAAAATTTAAAAAAATTATAAACATTTATTTTATTTCAACAAATTTCAATTTCTTTAGTTGCATAAAAAAACCTTCATTCTCTTATAATGGTGATGTTTTGAGTGTTATTTTAGTATCATTGAGATGCTATTATAGTTTTTATTAATATTTTGCATATGTTTTTTATGTCTGTATTTTAGTTACATTTTATTTCAGTTTAAGTTATTTATACACAAGGTTTTTGAAAAAAGTAAATTTAAATGAGAAATGTTGCCAACTGGCTGAGAATTTTTTCCTTTTTTTTATATAATAATTCATTCATTCATTCATGTATTTGTGTTTGTTTGTTTATTTATTTATTTACTATTTAATTTTAGTTAAAGTTTTAGTAATTTTTGTGGTTTTGTCATTTGTATTATTTTTGGTCAATATTTTAATTTATGAAAATTGTTTTTATAATGGTTTTAGTTTTAGTTAACTATAATAACCCTGCATCTGTATTTAGTACGTCTGTGCATGTGTGTGGTTGGTGTTCTCAGTGTGTTGGATGGTAATTGAGCATCAAAGCTGTCAGAGGCCGTGTTGTGACATTATGTGGGTGCGTTCCTGCCGCCCGCCGTGTCCCTGACGACCCCTGACATTTGAGACGCAGCTGAAGTGCAGACTCTGTCAAGTGCAGAAAATTTTATCAGTGAGCGGGTGGGTGGCCCAAGGGTGTAAACCTAACACCGTCTGACACTCCGGCCTGAGCCTGAGGAGTTGGCCTGGGAGTGAAGGGGACCGCCGGAGATCAGGTAGACAAATGCCCGGCGCACGGCTCTGGTATTTTCCTTTTAGTCAGCCGACGTATGTCAGGGTTCATCAAAAAAGCAATCGTCTGAAGCAGTCACATGGAGGTGCAGGAGGATCTGATGGGTAGGAATGATAAAAGATAAAACACGGCCCTTCACCTTCACGGCCGCAGATAGCCGGGTCGCCGAGGACGCTTGGGTTGACTTTTTCCACCTGTCCTACCTGACTGTTAAGAAGGGCCTTTTGACTTTACAATAAGTGACAGTGGACCAGCCTCGCTGGGACTGTCTTTCTCCTCGACTTTTCATTTTAAAATCCAGCCAGCCGTGTGTCCTTCCTGCATGGAAAGAGCCTTTGAAAGTGTACAGATGTAAAGTGAAGCAACGGGCCTGGTTACACATACAAAACAGCCACAAAGTTCAAAGTGAGTGCAGCGGGGAATAGCAGAAGCACACTGGCTTATAGAAGTAAGCAAAAAAGAAAATAGAAAATTAGTAAAAAGTAAAAAAATGTTGCAATATATTAATTTAGCTTAGGGATATACTGTATATATTTTACAGCATTTATTAATCTTTGTTTGTTAAACTTTGTTAACATTACTTAAAATGCAATTATTCTTTTTTGTTTGTTATTTCACAGTTCATTAACTTTTGCATTAACATTAACATTATTACATGCAACTTTTGATGTATTAATAGATGTTGAAATGAACATAAATTAAGATCAATAAATGATCAAGTATTATTTCTTGTTAGTTCATGTTAACTTATGTAGTTAACTAATGTTAACTTGAATTTTAGGTTGATTATTAATAATTCTATTTGTTGAAAAACAACACACAGGGCATTACATATAGCAGGGATAGGCAACTCCGGTCCTGGAGGGCCACTATCCTGCAGAGTTTAGCTTCAGCCCTCATAAAAACTCACCTGCCTGTATCTATATAGTAATCCCGAAAACACTGATTGCCTTGTTCAGGTGTGTTTAATTAGGGTTGGAGCTAAACTCTGCAGGACAGTGGCCCTCCAGGACCGAAGTTGCCTATCCCTGACATATAGAGAAAAAATGCCACGCTTTCAAATGTAAAATCCCAAGCACAAAAGGCTTTATTTTATTTCAGTTAAGTTTAGTTTAGTTTAGTTATATTTTATATTTATATTTATATTTATATTTATATTTATATTTATATTTATATTTATATTTATATATTTTATTTTATTTTATTTTATATTATATTTTTTTATTTTATTTTATTATTTAAATTTGAACTGTTTTCATTGCATCCCTTGCTGTTGTGTCGCTGGCAGTCACTGAACTGCTCTTTAGTTGACTCTTTGTATCTCTTTGATTCAATTTGTTGGTGTTAATGAGGGTCAAACTATTGTTCCTATGATGCTGTTTAAATAGCATAATGCAATGCTTCATAGTTACCATTTCCATTTTAATTACTCACCAAAGACTAGTTTTACTTGCATTCAGCTCTTTCTGAGCATTAGAGTAATATTCTGGGTTAAATACAAGTTAAAGTGAATTCTTCAGAAAATACTTTTGAAAATTGGACTTAGAAATATAAATAGACAACAGTAAGCACAGCACAGAAACTGAGTGTGTTATTTATTTATTTATTTATTGGTATTTACACTAACTTTAACATGTATTAAACTGCAAATATTCCTTAAATTTTTGAAATTACCTTGCAATATTACAACCACCAAAATGTTCTCACATAAAAGTGACTTTGAACTCCTTCTCCTCTTGAATGTATTTTTCTGTGGCTGTCTCTCACTATAATACAGCAGGGAACATTAGAAGTGGCTGTTTGTGATTTGCACTTTGGCAAGAAATTGGCTGAAAAGAGCATAGCAATAAAGACTTTGTTACCTCCAGCAAAATTGTTCTCAATTATGTCTTGATAAAGCCTATTGTATAGTTGACGATAATGTCGCATTCTCTAACCGTGTCTGAAGTGTTGCCTTGTCTGCTTAATATAAGTGTCTTTGAGCTTGTTTTTTCTAAACGTCATTTGTTATTTGGGGAGAAAGCAGTCTAATATTTCGACTTATTTTGGGGAGGCAAGTCGCTTGTTTTGTTGCCGGTTGCTTGTTTTTCTAGCAAGATCTTGCAATCTGAGATTGTGTTGCAATCTGCATGTATGTTATGTATGTTGTATGTATCATATTTACGAGTTGAATACACATGTACACCACCACAAATTTGTTATTATGATCTTTTTTCCCTTTTAACTGTAAGTTTCATAGTTGTTTGTAAGTGAGATAACATGTCAGAAGCAGTGGATGTATTGATGGTAATACTGATTAATTTATATTGATGGTAGTATTGATTAATAATAATAATAATAATAATAATAATAATAATAATAATAAAAATAATAGTTTTATTATTAAGTTTATTATTATTCTTAAGTTTAAGAAGTACTGTATAATATTTGAATAATATATTTGAAGATTTTAAGTTGCATGTACAAAATACAATAGTATTCTATAATTAATAATATATCTTTAATAACATATTTAAGAATTATTATTATTTATAAGTTGCATGTACAAAATACGATAGCATTGTACAATTACAATAGAATATATAATGATTCAGTTAACAACACCTTTATAAACTGAATAAAGTGCCATTGAGAAAACATGTTACACAGTGGATGCAACATCTGTACTGACTTTAAATTTGTACAAATTCATGAAAATATTATTTGCAATAATAATAATAATAATAATAATAATAATAATAATAATAATAATTAATAAAAGTTGCATATGCAAAATACAATGGTACAATTATTGCCTTGCCTTGCCTAGAATATATAATGATTCAACCAACAAAACCTTCATGAAAAAAAAGAAAAAAAAAAAAAAAACATTAAAAAGCAAAACCACACTTTTGCAGGTTCTATACTCATCCTTTTGTTTAAGTAGAGTTTTAAAATCTTGCTGAATTTTATAGTATAAAAGGTCTATAAAAATAGGGTGACCATACGTCCTCTATTCCCTGGTGCTCTTTTTGGACCTAAAAAAATGTCTATATCGCCCGAAAAGTCTGGGCTGATTATAAACTGTTGCCATCGGTTGATTTTCTCCAATGGGTTAAAGGTTTGAAATATTGCATAAATCACATTCGACTGAAATGCTTGTATTGAAACAATTTGCATTCAAAACAGTGGTAGAAGTTAAGTGTTGTGAAGGATGAGCACAGGCAGGAAGCCTTTCAGCGCTATTTAAAATCAATATGCATAACAGTGTCTGTAAAATATGTATTTTAGAAATGGCAATTACATATTTATAGTTTGGATATTTGGGATATGGTCATTGCGCTACTTTGGGGACCCCCCTCAAACCAAACAACCATAACCCCCACCCCACCCGCCTGCATCCTGCCCCCACTGTCCTCTTTTTTGAAAACTAAAATATGGTCACCCTAATAAAAATCTCCATCTTGCTCCAACTTCGTACTTATGATTTCCCAACCCGTTAATACAGTAGAAGTTACATCCTTGTAAAAATCCTCAATCTGTTGCCCAAATTTCACAACCTCAATATTGGCTCACACCCATGATCAGCAGCAGTGTCGTATAATCTTTATGAACATTCAGATCTGTCGCCCAGACGAATCTGTGCCCTTGAAAGTCATAGAGGAAGAGAAAGACTCTGATGAGCATCTGAGCACATAAAGAGTCAGTCGAGTTTGAGCCACTGCAAATACAGCGACAGCACGCTTGTTGTTATTACCTGGCTCTCTCTCGTGTGCATGTGTGTGTGTGTGTGTGTGTGTGTGTGTGTGTGTGTGTGTGTGTGTGTGTGTGTGTGCATGCGTGCGTGCGTGCGTGCGTGTGTGTGTGCGTGCGTGTGTGCGTGTGCGTGTGCGTGTGTGTGTGTGTGCGGTACTGAGCTGATTGTTTTGGAGGCAGCGTCTCAGCTGGAGGGTTAAACTGTCACTGTACTCTCACTGGCTCTCGTCCTCAGATGCCGTTCAGTTCTGCGTGTGGGAATACAGTGCTGAACATTAGAAATGTGCTGAAAGAAAGGCAAATTTGGTGAATCTTGGTTTAGAGATCCATGTTTTGAGGCATGTAACATACGCACAAATGCTGATGCTTTTAGCTGTGAAAGTTTTGCTACATTTGCAGCTAGTTACTTAATGTTAATATGGTATTATTTAAATAGTATTTATGGTAATATTTTGCAATAGGGTCTCATTTGATAACATCAGTTGCATTAAATAAAAGGGGCAATGAGCAATATATTTTATGCTAGTGCAGAGTGCATTAATATTAATAGATTCAACTGCTTTTAAAAATCTATTAGTAAATATTGAAATGAACATTAACTAAGATGTTAATGCTGTACAAACCTTAAACCTTAAACACTTAAAATGGTATGAAACCTTTTAAGTGTTACCCCATTTAAGATTTTTATTTGCCATTTATTTGCTTTTGTAATATATTTATTTATTTATTTAGTATTATATACAGTAGTCCAGTTGCTCATATAACATTTCGTATTTTCATTTAGTTTAAGTAACATTTTTTTATATTATATTATATTATATTATATTATAGCTTTATTTCAGTTTTAAAAAGTATTTAATAATTTTATTACACTATATTACACTTACACTATTTTTATTAAACTATAAAAATGTTTTGGCAAAGCTTTAGTTAAAATTAAAGTTAACATTTAATTAAATAATAGTTATTAATGGCACATACAAGGGATATCGTATTTAACTAACTTAAAACAAAAAACTAAAATAATACAAAAACATTTTACACCTAAAGAATTAAATGTTCACTGAAATGATTTATATACACACACACACACACACACATATATATATATATATATATATATATATATATATATATATATATATATATGTTGTGTGTGTGTGTGTGTGTGTGGTGTGTGTGTGTGTGTGTGTATATATATTCCTAATATATGAAATAAAATAAAGTTACTAAAATGTAATAATAAAATAATAATAATAATAATAATAATAATAATAATAATAATAATAATAATAATAATAATAATAATAAAGTAAAGTATAAAGATAAAGAACAATTCAAAATACTGTAACAGTCGTGTTTTCATGTTTGCATTAAAATATGTTTTTGGCTCTTTTGTTTCAGTAAGGATATGAATGTTCATCTCCAGAGGAGGATTTTATTGCTCAAAGGTTGCTCTTTCAGAGATCTGCTCAGGAGGACTTAATGGAGATCTTAAGTAGCCTATGTTTAATTTAAAGATCACCATCTCTCTGTTATTTCTCATAAAATCCCTTTAGAGAAATGCAGATACAAGTGAGCTGACATACAATAAGATTATAGAGTTATAAACTTAACTGTAGAGGAGACAGATTGATTTATTTATTTATTTATTTATTTATTTATTATTTGCATGACACCTAGGAAACAGAAGCAAACATTTCTGTTTGCTTTACATTTAAATGTCGTAGTCATTTAGGACAGTAGTTGCAATGTTAAAGAGATTTCTCTCTCTCCTGTTGAGTGTGACATTGTTCTGAATAATCATATGTTTCAGGAGTGTGATCATGCAGCAGGAGCGTTAGAAATCTTGTTGTGTGGGTTGCTTCTGTTGCCTGGGGCGTAAACAAAGGTGCTCTTCAAGAGTTCAGTCAAGGTTGGTTTAGTTTGTAAAAGATGTGCTAAGTTGTGCTGGCATGTTAGTTTCAAATTTTTCCAGCCATTCATTTTCCAAACTGCTCGTCCTGTGTGGAGTATAGTGGGAGTTTTTCCATTAACAATTTTAAAATATATTTATTTTCAGTTTTAGTAAAATTAAGTAGCACATAATGGCACAGACCAATGATATTATAATTTACTAAACCAAAATAAAAACCATACAAAACATTTTAGTTACATGAAATAAAATAAAGATTACCTGAAAAAATATAAAATATATAACAACTTAAAAGCTGAAATAAATTTCATTAAACATTTCTTATTTTCATTTAAAATAACTCAAATGGAAACTGAAATAACAATTACTAATATTATATAGATATATAAAAACGAATAATGAGGAAAAAAAAACTTTAAATAAATTTTCCATGCATATAAAAATCAGGGTTATTTTAGTTAACTGAAACTAAAACTAAAAACAAAAACAAAAAAGTTTGTTTTCTTTAAAAATAAATGCTTACTGAAGTAAAATAAAATAAAAAGAACTGATTTTAAAATCAAAATGGAAAATGGAAAAATGAAAAATTGACTTAAAATATTAGTAAAAACTAGGATCTAATAGGATCTCAGTGATACTAAAATATCTCAATATTATTATATTATTACATTCTACACAATTGCATGAAACCCAGCCTAAAACCTGACAGTTTGTCGCATCAGACTTGGGTCAGGCTGACATGTTATTAACATTATTTATTTTTAATCATGCTTATCTTTATCATGTGCATGTGTATGTAAGAGTATTCGTTCTGTAGAACGTGTATTCTGCACTACTGGGATCACGTTTCCTCTTTACCCACTTTTTTAGCCGTCTTTCTAGGTGGCAGATGGCGTGTTGACTTTTGCCGTGTTAGTTCACTGGTAGTGCCAATGAGGCTAATGATGCTGGCTGGACTTGCCTAATGTCTGAGAGAAAGGCCATGCGATGCTGACGTGAGTGCTAATGTAAATCTGTAGAGAGATTGAGCTTTATTTGGATTAGTAGGACGCTGTGCAAATCTAGTTTTTTAGTGTGCACTCCATACAAGCTTTTGTGAAATAAACAACGATTACCAGAGCGCTGGAGGGATGATGTGTTTTTGTAGTCCAACCTGTAAGTTCACATCACTCTGATTCCCTCAAAAACACATTTTTTCCATTGGCTTTTGAATTATTGCAGAAAATGAGCTCTGTATCTGAATTTTTTTTATGATTAATGCATGGTTTAAGTAAATAGCTAAAAAACTTTATAGACATTTAATGAAAATCAAGAAAAAAGACACAAACACAAAAATTACTAAAACTTTAACTGATATTAAAATAAAAACAAAAATAAAAAAATACAAAAAAATCAATTCACCGTATTAACTATACTATACATTATATGTCAACAATACTAAAATAACAGCCTCAGTTGTCCCATTCAGCTACTTTTTTTCAATATAAATGCTTAAAAGTTACTGATGTATTTTGTTTGATATTATTATATTATATTATTAATATTATAATATTATGAAATATGAAAATATTTTAAGCTTAACCACAGACATTATTTCATTATTTTCATTTAACCAAAAACCCATTAAAACCAGAAGTGCACAAATCACACCTCATTCCTACAGCACTCTATCGACTCTATAGATATATTGGAAAAAAAAGGCAAGTAACACTGAATTCAAAGTAAAAATTTTGAATTTTAAAGAATATTCTTCAATCTTTGTTTTATTTCACTCTTAAAAATAAAGATTTCAAAAGGGTGATCCCACTGAAGAACCCAAACCATTCAATAATTAATAATTAATCTTTAAAGAATAGCATCCAGACAATCTAAAGAACTGTTTTCTGCCATAAAGCAATGGAAAGGTTTCATTGATGTTACACTCTAAAAAAAAAAATGGACCACGGACATCCATGGACAAACCCAGCGGCTGGGTTGTTTTGACCTAGCGGCTGGGTTACTGCCCAGAAGGTTGGGTTAAACATTTAACCTAACTGTTGGTTGAAAACAACCCAATCGCTGGGTTTGTTCATATTTTACCCAGCACCGGGTTGTATTTAACCCAGCATTTTTTAGAGTGTCAAGGTTTTTAAAGGAACCTTTAATACCAATAAAGAAGCTTTCTTTTTAAGAGAGTTCCACTTAGAAAAATCCTACTTTGCAAAGTACCAAAGTCCCAGTTAAGACCTGAGAAGTTCTGTTGTTTCATTCTTGAGGAGCCCGGCATCTTCCTGTTCACTTTAGGCCCTTATAAACTTCTCATGTCACTTCTCGCACCTTCTCAGCCCTTCTCTGACATTTGAAAGTAAAGAGAGGAACAGAAGGAGGTGCCACATCTGAATCTCATATCCAAGCCTACACTCGCAAGCTGCTCGGCTCCAAGTTTCGCTCCTTCAGTGTGTGTTGGGGTTGATTCTGGAGGCTCGTGCCAGGTTGGATCGGCCCTACTGTCATAATAACTGCGGATTAGATCCATCTGCTGACAGGAATGTTCTTTTTGTCATGCCAAAAGCGTCACATTAGAGTGGCTCTAAGCGTTGTGTCGCATCTCTTAACACCCTTCAAGGTTAATTCCGTGCCTTTTCCTAAAACCATTGGTCATATATTTTCATTCCCAAATGCGGCTGACGAGTCTCAGGATTTGTTCGGCAAGATTTCCCATGGGTCGCTTTACCCTGGCTATGTGGTTGAGCGCTGAATGAGAAATCAAATGTGCCAGGCTTAAAACGGAACACAATGTACCCAACAGGATTTCTGTGCAGTCGCTCAAAGGCATTTTATCTTCTCCCTGTACATGCAGCACTGTGCATTATTGTCCGTTATGGGTTTTTTACGCAGGACTCCCCATTTCAGATTTATGCTGAAGGCGTTTCCTTGCAGCAGGACTGAAGAGGCGCTTTTCTTCACATCAGCAACATGCTGATATAATGATATTATTGTGCACTTAGTATTTGAAACCCTTGTGAGGAAAAATCCCACATATTTATCTTTAAAGGTTATGCACGCAAGATAATAATGCAGATGCACTGAATTCCATTGGAATGCATGCAAATGGATGAAGTGTGACCCGAACGCATGTAGGTTTTTCTATATACGTTGACTAATGTGAATTAGCAAGCATTTAGCAATCTGTTCAGAGGCTCAGAAGAGGAATGTATAAAGACTTGCAAGTCCACTTGCGGCTTCTGAAATCTAATTTGTTGTATCCCTGCTTGATTTCAAGCTGACCTGACTCTCTTCGGAGCCACAGACCGGATCTTTAGACATTACAGTTTGTGAAACGCTCCATCAGAGCTGCTGGGTGATGTGCATTAATGTGATGCTAATTGAGAATCCTTCATTTCACTTCACAAATCTTTGATTTGAATCTTTATATTGACTTGTTGTACATTGAATTTAATCTTTATTTAATCTGTGATTCGAATATTTGAATCAAATCGAATCTTGATATCTTGCATTAAATGTGAAATCTTTCTATTTAAGGAAGAATTTATACACTGTAAAAATGTATTTTCTGAAGTTTAGAATATCGTGGCACATTTGACAAGAAATTACTATTGAGTTATTTCAGAAGTTCATGTTTAATTCAGTGTCACTTACCTTTTCTTTGTAATTGTTTGTGAAATTTACTAGTTTTTGATTTTTTTTTTTTCCTGAAATATATATATTTTTAACAATGTGAAAGTCTTTACTGTCATTTTGGATTAATTTGAATGCATTTTTGATTAATAAAAATATGAATAATAAGCAAAAAATAATATTGCCAATAAACACATACGGACTTCATACACTTGAACGGTACTGTGCATAGAGCAAATTTTTAATTAATTCAAATTTTGCTATATTTAATGTAATCATTTCCTAAAAATGTTATTTCTGAGATATGATTCTTCATTCATAGCAGTGATTTTGTGAATAAATATTTATCTTAGTTCTAAAAAAAAAAACATAATGCATAAATAGCAAATCTTGCATAAAATGTCAAATATATTAACTTTGCACTTTAGTATAGGGACCAGTTCTCACATTTTTTATTCTCACTTTATTCTCTAGTTGCTTATTAGCATTCCTCGTCCTGCCCAGGGACTACAGATGAAATTTATCTTGTAGCTAATTCTGGTATGGCTGAGTGCCATACACTGTCCCTGTTAAATAAACAAACAAATAAATAAATAAATAAATATTAACATATTGGCAGTTTATTAGTACTTATAAAGCACATATTCTACATGACCATATTCTACAGCACTAAACTTAACAACTACCTTAATTACTGTTAATAAGCAGCAAATAAGGAGTTTATTGAAGCAAAAGTCAATGGTGAGAATTGGACCTTAAAATAAAGTGTGACTGAAATATCATTGTAAAGTGAAAGTATTTTGTGGTACAGTATTTGTGCCAGAGCACTAGAGTTTCCATTTCTATTCAGTGCATTCTATGTCATTTTGTATATGCTAATTATTTTTTTGAAAGGTATCTGTTTTTTAAAGGTTTAATTCATGAAGACTACTGATCTATTCTAAATCTGTTTTGAGGTTAATTTGATCAAATTAAGCATTGCATTGAGAGTAGATCAAATGAAAGTTTCTAAAATGACACTGAAATGTTTGAAATGTTTCCGTGTGGTATCCGTGCCTGGCATGTTGACGGCAGATTGTCAAACTGGGGCCTGTTTTGGCTGTCGGTCTGTAAGCAGAATCGCAGCTCGAGGGATTTGACGATTGTGACTGGCTGCTGTGAAAAAGAGGGATTTTACTGGAATCGACTGCTATTGTGGAAATGCGGAGCTCATAAATGACTCGCGGGTCTCAGGAAATCTCGGCTGCTGATCAAGCTTACTGCATGCTTCATTCTCCACGGCTTTGGCCGATTCCTGGGCTTTTCAGTTTGATTTGCGACAGGGATATCAGAGCATCATGAGGAAGGCTGCTTTACTTTGATGAAAAATGCATTATTTTGCATGCTTCGAAACATGGAAATGACCTGGTTTGTGCTCCAGCATATCATCTCGCATGTTGAACCTCATATTTCTGCCAGACATTTCTTCTGCGTGACAGGTTTGTCAAAGTTAAGATAGATTGGTAGTGGAAATATGTAGTGGGCAAACCCGCAGGAACATTTTATTGCTCACAGGTTACTCTTTAATATCTCCACGCTATGGGTACATGAGCATGACTCTGGAATAAATCATTCTGTTGACCTCAACTGCCTATGATCTATACTATTTATTAGCTTGAGGAATTTCATTACTTTTATACATCAGTGCACTTGGACAGCTCCATTTTAAAGATATGCGGCTGGTGATGTTTTTAAAAGTAGGGTCCGCATTAAAAAAAAATGTATTTGAAAGAAGTCTTTTATGCTCACCAAGGCTGTATTTATTTGATAAACACAGTAAGATCAGTAAAATTGTGAAATGTTAGTATGAATCAGAATAGCTGTTTTCTATCTGAATGTATGTTAAAATGAAATCTGTTCCTGTAATCATACCTGAATTTTCAGCATCATTTCTCCAGTTGTCACATGATCCTTCAGAAATCATTCTAATATGCTGATTTGCTGCTCAAGAAACATTTCTGATTATTATCAATGTTGAAAATAGTTGTGCTGCTGAATATTTTTGTGGAAACCATGATACATTTTATTTTTGATTATTTTAATGAACTACTTATGGACACCAAACTTTTGGACTGTAATGTCTAATTTAGAAGAAATTTCTCACTCCCTTATTAATCCAAATTTCACAATATTTCATTTAGTCTTTGTGTTTCTTCATTTACAGCACTTTTGTGAATGAATCTTCTTCTTTGGTATACAAATTTACAGACTTACTGACTGTACAAATAAATATCAAATTCACTGAAAAATATGTTAAGGTTTTTATGAGAAGTTTTTTTTTTCTCCTTTATTTTAAAATCTTGTATAATGGAAATGAAATCTGAAAAGACAAGGCACTCTTTAAAATAATAAAGGGAAAAAATCTGTCTGTCTGTCATATGAAGAGAAAATCACCTATTTTTCCCTTGATTTTAAACCATATATATTGTATTTTAAAGGAGAAAATAAGACTGAAAGGACAATCCCAAATTTCACTTTTCTGATTAAAAAAAATGCTTTAATAAAAATAAATTAAAAAGGAATAATTAAATGAACTAATTAATTAATTTATTGTTTTTAGCTACTATATGAAGATAAATTTTATTTTATTTTATTTTGAAACTTAAATCTGAAAGAACAATCCCAAATTTCACTTTTCTGATAAAAAAAAGCTTAAATAAAAATAAATTTAAAATGAATAATTAAATGAACTAATTAATTAATTTATTGTTTTTAGCTACTATATGAAGATAAATTTTATTTTATTTTATTTTATTTTATTTTATTTTATTTTGAAACAAATCTGAAAGAGCAAGCCCAAATTTCACTTTTCTGCACTCTTAAAAATGAGGGAAAAAATTGCTTAAATATAAATAATGTAACAATTAAACAAACTGATTTGTTCATAGTTTTACAGTAGCAGAGAAGTCAGCAGTGTGGTTCCACTGAGTAGAGTTTGTCTTGTTAACCTTTTTTGAGATACAGTATCAAAGCATGAAAACAAGAGTGCAGTGAAATATCCTGCCAGTGTCCCTTGTTCAAAGTCCCGTGTGCAACTAGACAGTCTCTGTGTATACTGCGTGAAGCTAATGGCTGATTAGGAATCGTATGAAAAAGCTGTCAGCTCACGGTGCGAGTGAGTCTCCCTGTGATGTAATTGCAGACACACTGCGTTCAAAGCTCTCCTGCGCTCCGCATTTGATGTGGGAGTGTAAAACGGGCCGCGTCAGAGCTGCTCTGTTTGATCCTCTCCCTGCACAGTCTTCCAGAAACACTTGTAGCTCTGCAGCTGGAGAGGAAGGGTGTCTGGATCATCACAGACAAGCAGAATGATGAAGACGCCAAGAGTTTATCTCCCAATCCGGAGGTGTGACACGTAACTGATCCTCCGCTTGTTCTTTCAATTACGGGCCAACGGTGAAGCCGTGTAAAGCAAAGATTTTGAAGGGTAAATAAGTGGAGCTTGACAGGATACATGTGTTTGAAACGTTAGCAAAGTTCATTGAAACTCACTGTCGTACTCTACCTCAGAAGAAGGCGAAGCAGAGACTAGCTGGAAGTAAGAAAAGAACACTGCTGATCTATTGATAAAAGAATAAATGGAGGCGTAAGATTACTAGTGAACTGCATATTGTATACTTCCTTCCCTTTTACGTTCACTAATCCAGAAAATAAAATAGTTATTTCACTTTTTTAGTTTTGTGTAAAAATGTACAAACTCTTGGCAGTCCAATTCTGAGTTAAGAAAATAATGTATTTTATACTGCACATTTTGGAAGTATTATTGTTATTATTATTGTCGTTGTTGTCATCAGTGTCATTATTATATCAGTCTGCAGGGTTTTTCAGTGTTATTTTTTTTTTTCTGTATTTATATGAATACTTTTGTGTCGCATATTTGAATTGAGCTTTTCATTTTAAGTTCCATTTTGATTTTAATACATTTTTATCAGTTTTACATTTTTATTAATTGAAAATAACTATATAAATAATCAGTATCAGAGTTCAAGGTAATTATGGGATTAAGTTTAAATAAGAAATAAAATCACAATTGTAAGATCTTAAAGATGTTTTATAAATATTATGAATTAGCTCTTCATTTTCATTTTCATTTTCATTTTATTAAACATTTTTAGGTTTCCATTTCATGTTTGTTTAACTTTAAGTAATTTTGTTGTATGCTTCATTCATTCATTCATTCATTCATTCATTCATTCACTCACTCATTCATACTAGTAATTTTAGTACTTAAACTTATTTCAGTTACTTGCCTATGCAACATTTTTAATTTTTCATCCAATATCTATTTTTTATTTATTTTTTTATTTTATTTTTACACTTAATATCATTTTGTTTTAGTTTCGGTTAATAGTAACAACACTTAACATATTTAAGTGTCTAAAACGGTGAACTGAAACTAAAATTAAAATTATTTCATATATATATAATTAAGAATTCATGTGTGTAAATTATTAAATTCTGTAATGTAAATTATTACATTTGTCACATGTTTTTTTGTTTGTTTGTTTGTTTGTTTGTTTGTTTGTTTGTTTCGTCAGAAAATGTAGTTAGTTTAAAATAAGAAATAAATTCACCTGTAAAACTTAAAGTCACAATTAAGAGAAATAGCCTTGCAACTGTAAAACATAAAATAACAATTAAGATTTGTTTACACTGAAGCATAAGATATAACTGAGTGCACATTTGTGGTGTATTCTCCTTTTTTTTTTTTAGGTTTTCAGATTTCCACTCGTAGACCTTGTAATAGTCAAATCTCTATGAGTGTGAGACTTGATGTGTGACGTCACATGCTGCAGTTGTAGTTATAAATCAACACTGTCAGGTTTGTTCAGAGTGATCAACACAATGTCCTTTTGGATCTCAGCGAGAAACTTGACAGCCGTCGCGTGTTTCCAGTTGACCGTCTGCCTCCTTTCTGCAAAGCCTTGACCTTCGGAGAGCCGCCTCCGTGTGATGGACAGAAGATGGCTGGCGTACAAGCTCTGAGTCAAGTGTACAGATAGAGAATGACACGCAATTATCAGAGACGGCTGCAAGTAGATATATTTCCGCCCTGAAGGCTAGCTGATGTGAGAATGCTGTCGCTCGAGGTCCATCAACGAGTGTCTGCGAATGTAGTACCCTTGCACCCATATTGACGTTGAAAATAGACGTGCATTGAGCACATGCAATGCTTTTGTGAATATCTCACCCTAGTGTGCTTTAAAAGACACGTTTGACCTGTTGTCAATGCGGTTCTTCACTCCACTCAGACTCTTTCAATACCCCGCAGATGTCCTTTCATAGATTATAAGTGCATAGTACAGCGTCCTGCTAGAATATATTTCTACTCGCTTCTCGATTTCTTCCAGCAGCTTGCAAAACAACTCTGGAATGCAATGCAGTATAGTCAGGACTAACATGCTTCTGTTTTTTATTTCTCCTGCAGGTCAATATATCTCCAGGCTGCAGTAAAGCATTGACCAAAATGCTGTACTGTCCGTACTGTGGAGGACTGCCAGGCCTCAAACCCTGTGCCAACTACTGTCAAAACGTGATGCGGGGCTGCCTGGCCAACCAAGCGGACCTGGACCCGGAGTGGAACCTCTTCATCGGTAAGAGAAGCTTTTCTGTTTCCGGCTCAGGTTTTCAAATATAGATTTCTCCGTTTGGATTGCTGCCCGATGGATTTTTGAGCTTCTGTAAGAAATGATTCCCAGTATTCAGAAACTGTTTGAATAGATATTTTGGCTTTATATTCATAGTTTTATATAAACAGGAAATTGGTTATTTTGCTTGCTTTAACAGGTAGTGTCTGGTAGTTTCACTAGTGATTAATTTCATCTGAGTGCACACTTATGTTATTTAATTTTTTGAATGATTATTAAACATTTACATTTATGGATTTGGCAGACAATTTTTTTTTTTTTTTTAATCAGAAGTTTTTTATCAGTTAGTGCTTTCCCTGTCCGTAGTAGTCGTAATATTTTTTCCGTTGTTGCGGCGCTGATTATAACATACATCTATTTTTAGTATTTATTCATTTTTAGTTGTTTAATTTGTGATTTGCTTCCATTTCCATACTCATTATTTGAGCATTATTTTGAGTGTATATATATGTTTTATTATATTTTTGTTTTATTATATTTTTTATATATATATATACATATATATATATAGTATTTTATATTTTATATTTTTATGTTTTAAATCTTTGTCACATTCATTAAAATCTTTGGCACATTCAACTAGACATATCAAGATTTTTTGTTTTGTTTTGTTGAGACTTTATATATATTTCTGTAGGATCACATCTCATCTCGAAGGAACTCAGGGTAATCATTGTATTGTATTGTATTGATAGGTGGTCCAACAAAGAGTTTTAGTTTTTAGTCCAGTAGATTTACTTTTTATTTCCTGCTAAACATTTATATGTCAGTACATTACAATCTTTAGCCAACTCCACCATTCTGGTGTTTTATGTCACATTGCTGGAATAAAACAGGTTGTGAATGTCATTTCAGGTTGTTTTAGAGATTTGGAAAAAATGCAAAAGCAAGAGCTGCTTGATTTCAGAAAAACTGCTAATTGCTCACCATTGGTTTGCACCTCCTAAAGCTGCTCAATTCTGCTGAATGTTTAATGCATTTCCGTTGATGACACATAAATATAGTTTAAGTGACGGTTCGGCTTGATTCATATGACTTATACGCTAGCTTTAGCAGCTTAATGCCATCCACCCACAGAAACGACTGCAGAGACAGTCCATAAAAGCTCTGCAACATACTCAATGCAATGTGACAATGCATGTGTTGTATAACTTAGAAAGTGAAACTATTTAAATTGTGAATAATGCATTTAATGCATGTTATTTTTTTTAGGCTAAATGTCCTGATGTGGCGTGCATTTGGTTTGCCTTTCTTGTTTTGTATTTTTCAGAGCTCATTTTCTGCGCTATAGATTTTAAATCAGTATTTTACTCCCCCTCTGAGAGATATCGACTGGCTTTATGGTGCCGCAGTTCGATTAGCAAAAGAGGATAATTCATTTTGTTTTGAATATTTGTAGAAAGCTGGTTCTTGTTTGAAATAGCATGGATTTGTGTGCCAGGCTCGGACGGGCCGTCGCAGGGACTGACCTTTGCTCCATGTGGCATACGTGGCATTTACCCGCAGCCTCTGTTGATGTGCCCTTCTCACCTGCATTGATTGGCAGGCCTGTGAAGACATTCAGACGGCGTCTTGCGCAGCCCTGGCCTCATTCACTGTATCGATTGCAGAAACTGTGTGGTTTACCAAACTTTCACAGAAGCAGCATGGGAAGGCCTTTTGGAAATTGGCAGTATTGAGCTGATTGCGTCGACCGGCATGTTTTTTTTTTTTTCAAGGGACGATGCCAATAGCACTTACTCAAGGGCGTATATATGTGATATGGGTTAATGTAGTGTAATTATAGCAAT
>NC_056597.1:22936285-22938785 GCF_018340385.1 Cyprinus carpio | reverse complement strand
GGTGGCGCAGTATAATAAATGCCTGACGACATGCCCTCACCGTGTGGACATACAGTAGCTTAAGGCTACATCCTAAATCCTACATGTGAACCTGTTCTGTGCATGGCCATTAAGCTCTGTTTGTTTTTTACACTTTTTGTGCAATAAAAATACATCTAATTACATTGCTATTTTGTTGTTGTCTATCTATCTATCTATCTATCTATCTATCTATCTATCTATCTATCTATCTATCTATCTATCTATCTATCTATCTATCTATCTATCTATCTATCTGTCTATCTATCTATCTATCTATCTATCTATCTATCTATCTATCTATCTATCATGTCTGTCTGTCTGTTTTAAAATTTATTAAGCATTTGTTGTTTTTAACTTTTTTTAAAATATATTATTAATTATATTATTTTATGTTTTAGTGCATGACATTTTTAATGTTTTTAGTTCTGTATTTTTGTACATGCATGGCATTAAGACTTCTTGTTCTTTTTGTATAACCATTTTATGCTATAAATATTTAACTGATATTATATTATGTTATGTTACGTTGTGATACATTATATTAGTTTTAATAAGTTTAAATTATGAAGTTTAATAGATTTTTACTAAAAGGCATATTATATTATATTATATTATATTATATTTATTATATTATATTATATTATATTATATATATTTTGATGTATTTGGTTATCTGTGAGAGTGCTTTCCAAACATAGTGTCTTTTTTTTTTTTTTTTTCCTGCATTAATCAGTGAATGCTAAACATGAATCCTGTCTTCATTTTATGCTGAGCCAGCGATACCATCCTGTCTTGGTATCGTATTTACCTTCATGCATTGGGTTAATTACAAAGGCTAATTAAGATTTAGGCCTGTGTTGTCCTTTGGTGAGTCCTTTGTCACCACAATGTAAGTGATCCGCATTGATTTTATTTGCTCATTTCTTTTTAATTGCATGGCTTTGTCTCCATGTGAAATGGGAGATTGCTGCAACCTCACAATTCATAAAAAAAAAGAAAGTCAATATTATTTGCTTCTCTTTCATGCGGTGTCCTTGTGCATAAGATAGAAATTAATAGAATTTAGAAAGGCTTAAATGGCAATAATGATGCATTTAAGAGGATCTCACTTCAACAAGTATCATATCATATATCATATATCATATGTCATATCATATCATATCATATCATATCATATCATATCATATCATATATCATATCATATCATATCATATATTATATTATATTATATTATATTATATTATATTATATTTATTATATTATATTATATTACATTATATTATATGTATTATATTATTATATATGTATTATTTTATTTTTTGAATGTAAATGATGTTATTTATTTTTTGTTTTTGTGCATTCATGGCATTAGGCAGTTTTTTTTTTTTTTTTTTTTTACTTTTTTTTATATTATATTATATATTATATTATATTATATTATATTATATTATATTATATTATATTATATTATATTATATTATATTATATTATATTATATTATATTATATTATATTGTTCTTTTTAAACTTTATATTATAATATATTGTATCTATGTACAAATTCACCACCTATAACAGCTAATTTCATTTTCTGTCTCTGTTTTTTTAGAGGAATATAGATTTATGTGATGAAAGGTTAAAGTTTTGTATGCTGTCTGTCAGTTACTCAATTGAACATGTGCGTTTAGCATTCAGATAACGCTTCGAAATGCATCGGATGGTGTTGCGTAACTCCCCAGAGTTGTGCAACACTTTCTAATATACTTTTCTTAAAATGAGCCGTTTTTATCTCTGGTTTAAGTAATAAGTTAGTCATGCATCAGATGTTCGTATGTGATTTGAGATAGCGAATGTAAATGTACAGTGCTGCTGTCAGAGTTTTGAGTGGAGGTAATAATTCCTCATAATTCTGTGAGTGACAGCTGGGACGGCCGGCGAGCTCTAATGTGATGGGGTCAGCCGGGACGTTGCTATCAGCGACCGTCTCCATAACGACGTGTCCAGCTGTCAGCTGCGGAGCTGCAGATGTTCACTTGTGCCACTCCACGTCTCTTCTGCCCGAGAGAAATGGGAGGAAATGATTTCATGTCCATTAGTGACCGTCAGTCAAAGCAATTATTGTTTGGTTTGTGAACAATACAAAATACAAAAAAGCTTAATTTTATTAACAATACATGTGATCATGTCATAGAACATTTGATTTGTTGCACCCATTCAGCCATTAGGCTTAAAAAATACGTATCTTACATAGCTTACACCCAATTTAGGTGAATTAATTAATTTGTTCATTTATTCATTTACTTACTCATATAAGTAGCTGAGAGTATATACTATACAAATGACAAATACAAATGCTACATTTATTTTTTTCCCCTTTTCTTTTTTTTCAGTTAAAGTTTAAAATTAAGATTATATATATTTCACATGCAGACAAAGCTATGTTATTAAAAAGGCCATATATACTAGTAACATAAAAAAGC
>NC_056597.1:22746285-22933785 GCF_018340385.1 Cyprinus carpio | reverse complement strand
TGTGTAAAATTTGTTACAATGTATTGCAATACAGTACTCATATTTGCTGCTAGTATCAAACATTGGTGCTTATCTTACCTAATGGCTGTTAAAGTGTGTTTAATGGAATGTGTTTAACACATTTAGATCAGTAAGATTTTTTAATGTTTTTAAAAGAAGTTTCTTCAGTTTACCAAATAAATAAAACATTTATAAAATAATGAAAAGCATTAATATTATGAATTAGTTTTACAGTTCAAAATAACTGCTTTCTATGTGAATATGTTAAAATTTAATTTATTTCTTTGATCAAATCTGAATTTTCAGCATCATTACTCCAGTCTTCAGTGTCATGATCTTCAGAAATCATTCTAATATGATGATTTGCTGCTTAAGAAACATTTCTGATTATTATCAATGTTGAAAACAGTTGTGCTGCCCAATATTTTTGTGGAAACTGCGGTACATTTGTTTTCTCAAGAATGTTTAATCAATAGAAAGTTTAAAAGAAAAACATTTATTTGAAATAGAAATTCTAAATGCCCTTATTGTTACCTTTGATCAATTTAATGCATCCTCGCTGAATAAAAGTATTCATTTCTTTAAAAAAAAAACTTAGTTCTCACCAAAATGTCATTTGCTTTTATAAAAACTATATATATATATATATATATATATATATATATATATATATATCTATATATATATATATATATATATATATATATATATATATATATATTATTTATTTATTTATTTATTTATTTATTTTCAAGTAATGTTTTTTATGGTTTTAGTTTGTTAACCCTGTATGACATTATTTTAAATGCAAATGAATACTTATTCAAGGACAAACAAACTATCAAAGAAATAAATATTATTTTATATTTTAGTTATTTATTAGAACTCATGAAAAAATACCCTGCCTAACCCCATTTTATTATCTGAGGTACCTGGAACTGTCTTGTAAACATCATGGTTTATGGATAGTGTGATCATCCTGTACTCGAGAGGACTTCAGCGTCTTGACTGTAGAAAATAGAAAGTCATGAAATTCCTCTTAAACTCTGAGTAAAGACTTGAGTCTGTGTAATATGTGAGATTGATATTTGTCATCTGAATTGGAGTCTGGACGTCTTGAGTCCAGAGGAGCGTCTTGGTAAACAGCTCTTAATGGCTGTTTGCGTTCACCTCCCTCTCATGCAGGTTAAGTTCACACAAACAGCTGGCTTTCATTATAGGGAGCTGTGGCTCACCTTTGTGTCCGCCGCACAGTAAGTGAGCGTTAGCCATTTAATGGAACGTCACGATCTGTTTTCCACTGTTGAAAATAGCTATAAAATACATTTTGAATAGAAGGACAACAGCAGCTGTCGTGCAGAGGATCATATACTGGCCTGATTTGGCCTGTTGTGCAATGCCGTGTTGTTAAAAACACATTAACCCTCTGGAGTCTAAGGGTATTTTTGGGGCCTGGAGAAGTTTTGTCATGCCCTGACATTTGTGCTTTTTTCAGTTTCTTATAAATATCTAAATGGCTAAAGTCTAATCTCACTGTAATCAGCACAAACTAGGCTATAATAATATTGAGGAGCATGTATGTACATGATTGTGTTTTTTGAGAAAAAAAATGTTATGCGTGGTTAGTGAAAAACTAAAAATGTTAAATCACTTGAAAAAGGCAATAAAACACATACAGAAAATTGGTTCCCAGGAATTTTGAGAACTGGAGCTTGTAGCCTATAAGATTTTTTTTTTCTAAATGATGTGAAAATCAATCTTGTTTACTCACTTACAGAAAACCAATATATTGATTTGAATTTTCTAAGACACTTTTTTGTTGGTAAAAGTCATATGCGAGTAGGCGTCAACTATCATGAATTCACACCTGAGAAGACAAAGCGCCTGCATAATGAGCTGCATAATGAGCCATTCAGTCAGCTGTGTCACTGAGAGGGATGAAGTTACACAAAGAAAGAATGTAAGGACAAAAATAAATCTTATATAATTTTATGTTTGTAGTTTATTTAGAATATATTTAATTATCCCACAACATAACTTAATATTCACTTGTGAGTGCAGTTAAACAGTTTATTAGGAACAATCAAAGCTGACTTTGTGCCTCTGAAAAATAAATCAGAGCGGGTTTTGGATCTGTGAATGCCTGAGTAAAGGTTTTGGCCAATGATAACCTGTCCATCTTCCAGAGCATTTTTGTTTTAGCGCGTAACGCTGCTTTCCAAGCGTTTGTGGCTTTTTGAGCAGGGAAATAGTTGTTTTCTTGCAGGAAGGGTTTAATCAGCGTGTTTGCGGTTCAGGCTGTTGAAACACTCTCTCACTCAAATGCTAATGCTAATGAGAGACATTTAGCAGCAAATGTTCTTTCCAATCTTACCCTCAGACCATGATGAAACCCGTTTGTTTCCAGCCAGGCTTCTCTATAACTAAGCACATGGTGTGTTTGTCCTGGTTTATTATGCGCCTAAAGACGTGGGAGACAAGGACACTCTTGATGTAAAAAGAGGATTTTCTTTTCACATATTACCTAGAATATGCAGAAATTGCATATATTTTAGTTTAATATGACAAGTGACTTAAATAAACGTGAAATAAATCCTGTTATTTATTCTTTTACTTTTTCTTTCTTTCTTTCTTTCTTTCTTTCTTTTCTTTCTTTTTTTCTTTCTTTTTTCTGTCCTTTCTTTCTTTTTTTCTCTTTTCTTCCTTTCTTTTTCTTTCTTCTTCTTTCTTTCTTTCTTTCTTTCTTTCTTTCTTTCTTTCTTTCTTTCTTTCTTTTTAATGTAACATTAGATTAATTTAGCATTAATTTATATAAAAAGTATATATATATTTTTTATAAAAAGTAATTTTAAAGCACATTTAGTCAGGGGAAAAAACTTTTTTTTTCTCTTTTTTCCCCTCTTCTCTACTATACTGATGCATGTAGAGCCTTTATTTAATTTCCATATATACTTTCTTATATATTTTCATTGCTGTTGTAGTCATGGTCACATGCACACCTTGTACATACTAAACAAAAGCTGTATAAACAGATGAAAGATGTTTCTTTGCTGTTGTTTTGTTCAAGTGCAGCATGAGATGTGTATTAACATCTTTGTGTTTTGTTTTATTTCCAGTAGCAAGTCAGGATGTGCTGTAGTCTCCCAATACATTTGCATCTTATTAGCTCAGACTAAACTCCCGTTGCTCCGAAGAGCTTTAGAGAAAGAGATGCAGAGATCCCATCATTAAAATGTAGCACTTTATCCACAGCTGGCCAAGCATGAAGAGCTGTGTGGCGATTACCGCCCGGGCCACTATCGAATTCTCCACTGACTTGTGAGACCAACTGTCCAATTAAGACCGGTGTGAATATTCTACAGTGAGATAAAATTTTTTGAGGTCCATCAGCTCACAAGCCCCCAGTAAAGTCTTCATTTGAACTCGGAAAACTGGGTCTGATTAGTCAATAACTGCTAAAGTCCAAAGTTCTGGCAAATTTGAGTGCCTTAATGACTCTCCGGATGCTATTAAATGGCATTCATTTAGTTAATTGTCTCAGGCGTATGCACTGAACATTTATTGTTGGTAATATCTCATGTTCTAGGTGAATAATACCAGAGTTTTGAAGACAGCAAATTGATCCATTTGGACTGTACGTTTCGATCATATGATTCATTTGATTCAATATTCATTTGCATTCCTGGAATTCCTGTCAGGGTTACTATAGTTAACAAAAAAATAAATACAAATAAAATAAAATAAAATAATAATAATAATAATAATAATAATAATAATAATAATAATAATAATAAAAATAAAAATAATTTATTAGTTTAACATTAATGGAAAAATTAAATTAAATTAAATTTAGTTAGATGCCAACACAACATTTCTCATTAAAACACACACACAAACAAAATAACAAATTTAATAATATATATTATTTATGTATATAGCAATTTATAATTATTAAATTTTAACAATAACTTGGAGTGCTATTTGATTTATTTGAAAAGAAAAGTTTGCCTAATTACTTAGTAGTTTGTACCTTCTGCTGATCTTTACACTTTTTATGTTGTTGACCTCTTTAAACTTCACAGTGGAGATGAGATACAGATCTCTCTGCTGTCTTCATTTATATATTTTTATTAATGTGTATTGCTAATACAAGTGGCCATTAACATTAATAAGCATATGCGCTGTGGCTGTGGCTGTTTGTTGTCAGACATCATATTGAAAGCCATTCCAGCCGTTCTGCCATTAATGTATATGACAAATTCAGTTTCTACAAACTATATTGGAATTATATGTTCATCCATGGAATCTGCAAAGGAAAAACACGATGCTTTTAGAATTGCATGCATCAGCAACAACAAGTCATTTTCCACAACAGAGGTTCAAGGTAAACAATATGTTTTACAGCGTATGTGGAGCCTTTGAAAGCATGCGTGCTATTTGTATACTGAAGACGTGAGTAAACAGACAGTCATCATGGGAGAAAAGGAGAGCTTTACTTCACAGTTTGTAATATTTACCAGCTCTGTAGAGACACATACTGTAGTTATGTATTCCTGCTCTGTTTAGCACTGCCTGTGAGTAAATGTGACTGAGCATTCACAGTATTTGATGATCCTCTCTGTAATTATTTCATGATGAAGTCTAAATTGTCCTTGGCCGATGAAGACAGCTCCATCGTTTTAAGAGACTAATTATTCCTGCCGGGATCCAGCAGCCTCCCACACGCTCCTTTATATGCAGACTGACAATAAACAGCAAACCCACGTTCAGCACCCCACGTAATCCTCAGAGAGAAGACGCCTGGAGACGCTCACATTAGACACCTGCTGAAGGCCTGTAGACTACAGCCCTGCGGATGCCAGAGGAATGGACTGAGAAGGTGAACTTCACCAAACCTGTCAAGAACATTTCGAGTTCAACAATCTGCTATTCTGTAAAATGTAATATTATAATATTATAAGTTTCCCTGTGGTTTTCTGCTGCTATGGTTTAAAATAAATGAATTCATTAATAAATAAATAAATATTAGTATTGCAATTTTATATAAAACAACAACAACAACAACAACAACAACAACAACAACAACAATAATAATAATAATAATAATAATAATAATAATAATAATAATAATAATAATTGCAATTAGATGTGTTCCCTCAATTTGTTCTGCCTGTTTTTTTTATGTTTGTTTGTTTTTGTTTTTGTTTTTTTTTTTATAGATGAACTGTACATTTTGTTTGAGGGTGGGTTAATTTTTTGTGGGTATATATTTTGTTTAGTTTTACCCAATATAGGGCAACAAAGTCAAACAAGCAAACAAATAAATAAATATTATTATATTGCACTAATTATAACAAAATAAATTAAAGGAATTCTATTTTATATAAAACATTATATGAATATAATTTTGTTATGTGACATGAGAACTTTTCCCCAGTTCTCATTACCATCATGTGAAGACACATCTAATTTAATACAATATTGCCAGAGAAAAAAATATTAATATTTACCAGTAATATTAAATGCAAGCAAGATGTTTTATTTCCAAGAATAGGCTGATTTTTCTTTTTTTTTCTTCATCCAATGAGTCACATATTTTGCCAAATGTCTGGAGCTGCTGCAGCTCTGCATATCTCTTTGAATTGTGTCTATTGAACTGGCATTAATTTACTTTTTGTTCAGCCTGCAAATATTTGTTGTGAATAGAACATCCTTGTTTGGTTTGTTTTGCTTTATCATTTTGCTTTTGGAGTGAATAGGCCTTAATATAGTCATAACAATACTGTCACAGTGCAAAAACAAACAAACAACAAAAAAAAAAGCTCGAAAAGGATTTATTTTTCTCTATGCAAAATCAAATTGTTTTTTCCATTTATTTTTGGGGTGAATTGTAGCAGGAAATGCTTTTTGTGCGCTACCAATAAGAACAGGATGTTTATTTTTAAATGCCAATTATTTTCTTAAAAATGTATCCTGACTTAGACACGGGAAAGCACTCTGAATTAAATTAAGCGCTAGACTTTAGCAGAAATTTATGTCTGAACATTTTAAGGTATCTGAAACTGGAGTCTGTTTCAAACTCTGAACTTCTAAATCATCTTTCTGTCGTCTTTTAACGCCTTCACACATTCCTTCCAGGGACTGTTTACATATCCGTCAGGTCTGATTTAAAGGAGCTCGGCTAGCGTGGATCTGAGGTGTGTTTCCACCCAAAACAAGCACACCAGAACAGAATCTCAGTGTCAGGATCCGTGCTTCTCATAAAGACGCTTTCACACCTCGAGTTCACTGCAGCGGGCGTCCGATCGCCGGGCCGTTTTCTTAGAAAAGCTGCAGTCAAGCCCTATTTGCAAAGTGTATACAAACCCTGCATTTAGTCAGAGAGTGTTTGACATATCAAAAGACTGCACTGATCTGCCTTCAAGAGCACCAACTGTGTCATGTTGCGATGGCTTGTTTTCTCAGACGCACATTTTGTCAACACTCCCAACAACGGTTTTGAGCGCTTTGACGTCACGTCTTGGGCGTCTGAATGCAGTGAATGGAGCAGCTGTGCTTCTTCGCTTCTGCGTTCGGTTAGGAAGCAATTACTTCAATTACACAGCCGCAGCTTTTCGGCGGATGTTTGGCTCGTGTTACGTTTGTTGAATAAAATCCAGTGCAATCTGTCCAAATCAACAAATTAAATCATCTTAGGCCCAGTTTGGGAATCTTACAGTTACTTTCAAGTGGGTCAAATTGTCGTCTGTCAAGGCTCATCTGGCACAGACAAAACTGTTATTTTTTGTGATATGTGTGCCGTGTTCATAATAAAGTGGGAAATGATGACAGTACTTGTCGTGCTTCGTTGATGTAACATCTGATGCAAACAAAAATACTCAATTGGTGTTATGTTGAGGATCATATTAGGGTCTAAAGCATCAGGTTTTTATGGCTAAATGATTTTTTCTGAGAACTTTTTAGCTACAGGAAGACATTATGGTGTAGTACAAATATTTTGAGCTTCCCTTATTCTCTCATAAAGAATCACAATTGTACCTTATTTTCCATTTCTGAAGTAAATTGGCAACCCTAGGGATGACGTGATTATCTTTTGACTCCCCCGACAGAGGCACCTTGCTAAAAAAAAACATCAGTTGTTGGAGATATGTGAGCAAAAATACAATGAATTACAAGGCTGTAGAGAACAGTGCACTATTGCAGATGTATACACTGAGGTTTTAATTACATTATTTTAATAGGCCCATAGTCAGTCATGAACTAAAGTGGGCCGGTCTGAGGCATGAAACTCCAGGGCTCCAGCAGCCCTGTTATATACTATGATATAGTGAGAATATTGAGGGGGAAAAACACCTTTGTAAGGCCCAAAATGAGAAAAAAAAGTGCATACACCATTACCTTGAGGTGACCATTTTAGGTTGTTTACTTGCTAAAGAAATCTAAACTATCATTTAGGCAACAGCAGGCATGTAGTATATTGAGTGCAACAGGTTTTCAGCTAAATTTTGATAATTTGGAGACCGTTAAATTTCATGTGTCAAACACAATATACATTACAGGATTAAACCAGCCTAATCTGTTAGTAGTTTTAACCAAATTAAAGGGGTACTTACTGTGTAAAATCTTGCCATTGTGACTCATAAATCAGAAGTGTATTGCTTTTCTTCCAATTTATTGATTACTTGATAAGTATAACTACTGTACATATGCTTTGTGAAACTTGTGAGTTTTTCCTTAAAACAAGAAAAAATCTGGCATTGTGGCAAGAAAAAAAATAATGTTTATTTCCCTTTGAAGTGTATTTTTTCTAACCCCATTGATTTTTTTTGTTGTTGTTTGTTTCTTGTTTTGATGCATTTTTCAGAAAACAAGACTTAGTATCTTTTTTTATTTATTATTATTATTATTATTATTATTATTATTATTATTATTATTATTATTATTATTATTATTATTATTATTATTTTGTAATCAGTTTATTTATTTATTTTTGTAATTTTACTTCTCATGTAAAAATAGCTTGGTTTGAGAATGTTGAGATATATTGTACTGGAAAACAAGACACAAATATTGAGGAAGTAAATCATGTTTTGCAGTGCAGAGTTAAACCAGTCTATCACTTAGTAGTTTTAACCAAATTAAAGGGTTACTTTCTAAGTAAAATCCTCTCTGTTGAAGTGTATTGCTTTTCTGCTAATTTATTGAAATAGTTTGTTTGGAAGCCATAAACTGGTCATTTAAGAATTCGATTTTCGCTTTGTGTCAACAAAACAGCTTGATCTTCCCAAACGAGACACTCTGTAGAAACGCTGATGGACCTTTGAGCACCGGTTCAGCCGATGTTTCCCAGCAAATGAAAGCCATCAATTCTGAGTCTGTGCCGGCGACCCGTCGTTCCTGCGCTACAGTTCATGCCGAGAGGTTCGGCCCGTGTACTTAACACTTCCTGTCCGCCAAATCCCTTGATAGAGCCCTAGCCTCCCTCGACCTCCATCTCTTATCCTTATTTTTATCTTTACCCTGAACGTTTTATTTTTGCCAGAAGGGAAAAAAAACTTAACCTTGATGGCGCTGGACTGCAGTTTTTTTCCGTCTGTAGATAAAGAATTCCCTTTGCTGTTGCTCTTTGCTTTTAACGATTATAAAATGTGATATTAATGGCAGGTTATTAATGGTGCAGGACGTTTCAGCATTTGGAAAATTAAATTAATTATATTTACTAGGCCATTAAGGACAAAAAAAAAAAAAAAAAAAAAAAGGATGAGAGGCATTACCACAGCAAAATCCTTTTACACAGGAAGCATTTTATGTTATCAAATGAATACAAAGTGTTTTATTTTATAAATGGCATAAAATAGTTAACGTAAGATTTTTTATGTTTCATAAAGAAATCTCTTCTGCTCCTTTAAGGCTGCATTTATTTGATCAAAATATTAAAAATGATAAAATATTATTACTATTGAAAATAACTGTTTTCTGTTTGAATATATTGTAAAACTTAATTTATTTCTGTGATCAAAGCTGAATTTTCAGCATCATTACTCCAGTCTTCAGTGTCACATGATCTTCAGAAATCGTTCTAATATACTGATTTGATGCTCAAAAAAAATAAAAAATAAATAAATAATACTAATAATAATAATAATCTTGCTATCAGTGTTAAAGATGCTTTGTTTGTGGAAAATGTGGCACATCTTATTTCAGGATTCTATTCAGATGAATAGAATTTCAAGATGACTCATATGTCAATCATAAATCATTTCAACAGTCTTTATTATCACTATTGATCAATTTAGTGTGTTCTTTGTCAGGGTTATTACTATCAGGATCATTACATCTAAACTACTGTAAAACTTAAAAACATTTTTTTGTAAATAAAATAAAACTGAAATGAATCTAAATATTAATATAAATAAAACTGAAATTAATATAAAAAGAGAAAAGCACATAACAAAATTACTAAAAAATATATATAATAAAATAAATTGAAAAATTTAAATATATAAATAAATTATAATTCAAAATCATCTTAAAATAATATTTTGTTGCCAAAGGCAAACTACCAAAAATTGTGCATTTGCAAAGTTTTTAATAGGCATCTTTATCTGCATGTGCATGCATAAAAAATTGTCAAAATCCTTGCAAATACAAAAATTAGGGTAGTTTGCTTTTTGCAACTAAATAATATTGAGTATATCTAGATCCCTTGATATAGCTTTACGTAGTTTTTCACGATATGTCCACCTTCAGCCATCAAACAGTAAATCTAGAGTCGAGAGTAAAGCGGAGCACCTGCATGTAATCGCCAGAGCAGCCTCAGACTCCACCGTCCCCGGCGAGGCCTCGTCTCTGACCTCCTGCGAGCTCCTGATGGAAATCTAACCAAGCATCACGGCCAATTTGAGTCCTGTGAGTAAACAAACAGAAGTGCTCTTCAAAGGCCGAGGTCCAAACAGAGAGCGCTGTGCAGGCACTGCGGGTCCATTCACACAGATGGAGAGACCCGTGATTAAACTGCCAGACCACACTTAAAGGACACACTCAGAGAGGGAGCACTTTTAGTAAGTGCCATATACATGTAGCTTTGTCATTCTGCCTTTGAATTTGAATCAGTTTGGGGGAGCTAATGCACACAAGTAATTAATACTGATCATAGTGCTCTTATATTCAGCACGCTCACACTCTGTAGCTTAAGGGGATGTTGGAAGAAGAAAAGAAGAAAGTCTTTAGAGTATATTGAATTGTGTTTTTTAATTACAGACAGGATACAGGACGTGAAATTTGGGCCTATGGATTGTAATATGCCACTTCTCAGTTTACATACTTTGCATTAAATGTACAGTATGTACTTTAAAAGAACATACCTCTGATACAGCAAAACAGGCTGCCACTATTGACTGTAAATACTGTCCATTAATAGGCACCGACTCCTTAGTCACGTAAAATTCTTGGTTTATTTATTTATTTATACTAGAGTTTTTTTTTTTTTTTTTGGATTAAGGGAGCTGGCTTCCATAATTACCCATATTTTTATTTTATTTTATTTTATTTTATTTTAAAATAGATAAGTTCATGTAGAACATTTAAATCTTTATTTTTTTATTTTACTATTTTATTGTTTTGTTTTATCATTTTAGCATATATTTAAATTCAACATTTTGTTTAATTCGTTATTTTATTGAAGAAGTCTTAATTTTATTTTGATTTTTTTAATTATATTCATTGCATACAGTTTGGAAGCATTTTTTCATCTCAGAGTAAAGAAAAAACAGTTCATTGTTAAAATGAAGTTTAAAATAAGCAATAATATCACTTACATGAAATTCTCACAATTATTTGTTAAAATGAAGTCTCCTCTCTCTCTCTTCTCTCTCTCTCTCTCTCTCTCTCTCTCTCTCTCTCTCTCTCTCTCTCTCTCTCTCTCTCTCTCTCTCTCTGTCAGTTCAGTGGCCTTCCATAATTACCATCAAATTCATTTTCACTTCACTTTCAGGTTCATTTAATTTAATTAAAAAGAGCTGTAATGGGGTTGCATAACATCCAGACACATTTGTTTTATTATTTTCATTATGTTTTGGCATGCACTAATTCTAATCGTTCTTACTATATAGGATATTAAATACATTTTAATAAAAGCATGCACAAATGTACTGTATACATGTACACATTTGTATTACAGTAGAAGGATACTTTGAGTGAAAATCACAATGCAAAATATAATAATGGTCCCAAAAATAGGCATTATGTTTTCCATGGCATTACAGATTTGTGCTGATGTGAAAAATCGACCATTCAGATTGGAGCGAATCTTAGTTTACATCCATTTTCACTTGGCATTACAGACATCTGAGAGCGTAACGTGTCCATCACATTACAGGATCGAGTTTCCCCTGAAGCGGCGTTTGCATTTTCACCTCATTCAACATGGCAACTCAATACTTTCTCTCCAGTGAGTCACTGACGTTCAGCTGACCTACATTATAGCACAGTATGCCAATGAAACCCTCCAAGTTTTAATTGCCTGTGCCATTACCGTGCCATTGCATTGGGTTTCCATGCCCCGTAGTCGCTCGTTCACCACGAACCAACCCACAATGCACCTCTAATTGACAATCAAGTCTTAAATCAGCCTTTTGTGAACACTTCTCACCCTCTTTTGTTCGTAAATGAAACACGTATCCATCCCGTCATTCTTCCGGGGGCATTTATGAGTTCAACCGAAGGTTAGGATCTAATGAAAAGATCAAATACTTTTTCTCTGGCCGCTTTCATGGAAAGCTCGTGCCGATCAATGCCATCATCCAGTTTGCTGTAATAGGTTCCATGTGAGCACAAATTAACAACACAGAGGTTTAATGACAGGACTGTGAGATTGGCCAGTCGTGTGTCTTCTCCATCGATTTGTGTCAAGAGTAATTTGGCTGACGGGAGGAAAGATAGTTCACATGCACCTTCCTGTCTTCGTCCTCTTAATATCACCTGAAAAAAATCCGTCCCTTCGTTGTCGACAGAAATAGAGCGCCATAATGAAAACTAGAGCCCTTTTTATGAAGCAAAGAGGAAGCGGAGGCTGATAATGAATAATGTAGATTAGTAAATTTTGGCCAGGACTTTTTCCAAGTGCATAAAATGAACTTTGCAATGTGATATCTGTTCTCACTCAACTGCCTCCATAATTAACAATTCAGCATGGGCTGCTATATATGGCGCTCATTAATAAATTATCATACACTGTGAAAAGGAATACTTCTGGCTAGGTTTGATTTTATTTCTTCGCTGAGCCCCGGTATATGTAATATTATCATATTATCATATTGATATGAAGGAGTTATGTTTTTATTGTAGGGATGGGTTGAGTATGGTGTGGATGTAATGTTTCTTTTTTTGGTTTGATATGATTTTTTTTTTAGTGTGGTTTGCATTGTATTTTGCTTTTCTATTTGATGTTTACACAGCTTCTGCGTTAATGAAACATAAAACCAATACTATAATATTTCCTATGTTTATGTGAATCTTATGTTTTAACCTGATACAGTAATATAGTAATTAGTCCTGGGCAACGATTAATCGCGATTAATCGCATCCGAAATAAAAGTTTTTGTGTACGTAATATATGTGTGTGTACTGTAGACACACACATACAGTATATATTTAGAAAATATTTGCATGTATATATGTATATTCATATAATTTATATTATATATAAATATATTTAATATATAAGCTTAATATATACATGCATGTGAGTGTGTGTATTTATATATGCATAATAAATATACACAGTATACACATATATACAGTATTATGTACACAAAAACTTTTATTTTGGATGCGATTGCCCAGCACTAATAGTAATATAATACTACTAATATATTGACTGTTCTTTGGTTAATAATAATAATAATAATAATAATAATAATAATAATAATAATAATTTTGTTGCATTTTCTGCACCATTGAGGTCACATACATCAGGATCCAGGTGGTTTGGTGTATTATTGCTCCATCATCCATAAAGTAATGGACTACTTCTCAAAGTTGATGTCTGAAAGCACAATATTCCGGCCTGTGCCTGCTTTATCTGTTTCACTGCAGGCTTTACAGTCAGATCCTTTTATCATCATTGAAGTATATTCAGTATCTCTCTGATACTTTTTGAGTTTTAATGGTCTTCTAGTATAATTGCTTCACGTTGCATAAAATAAACAAATGCATAAAAACTTGTGAAATTGGATCCACGGATCAGTCGCTTACTGACGTGAAATGCTTTTTAGTTGCTTCTGTGAAAATTAGAGCTTTAATGGAGAACCGGCCGGTTCAGATGCTGAATTTGTTTGTCTTATTTCCATCCTCGATTCACCTCATCTTTACTGTTCAAGCAATTCTTTTCAAATGTGCTGCTTCTAAAGTTGGTTTCCTAGCTACAGTTAATTAGTGTTTTATCTGCTTAAATACAATTTTTACACTGGACTGCAGTGAGAGTGCGTTATATGTATAAACAACATCCCTTTATGACTCAAAAACTTTACGAGCCAGTGAAAACTTGTTTGCAAATGTCACAAGCCTGCATGACCTTCAAAAGTGACTTAATAACAAAGTCAAAGTCTTATTTTTCCTCCGTTGTAACTTTTTTGTCATTTTTCTTGTGTGATGGATGATTGAGCTGTCATCAGTAAAGATGAATCTAGTAGTTTTTTTAATAACACACCTTCATATGATTTTTTTTAGAGTGGATTTAATAAGAGCGTATTGGACTTGAACCTTACGAATATGTACTGTGATAATGATAGTAATACCGTGGTATTTTGAAATATATTATGGTACCATTGAACTTTTTGACACTTTCTTATAAAAGTAATTCAAATAATACTATTGTGTTACCATAGTACCATGGACAAATAGGGCTACCATGGTAATATCGTGGTATTCACTTCATGGTATTAAAGTACTATGAAGTGTCATATTATATGTATATAACTAAAACCACCTGCTGGTTAGTTGATGACAAATCACTTATGATTGAGTCACAGAATCATTTATTCAAAGATTCGTTTAAAGCAGCTGAATCATTCAGTAACAAATTACTGCTGTGTATTGATCAGAAAAACAACAGTTGCTGTGGATTGCTGGACTTTGTTTGGAACATGTTTCATTGCCGAATAAAATAAAATAAAATAAAATAAAATAAAATAAAATTAAATGTTTTGTTATATATAAAATAAAATAAAATAAAATAAAATATAAAATAGTGTAATATAATATAATATAATAAAATATAAAAAAAAATATTACTAATTTTGTTATTGTGATCATATTCGTGAAAAAAAAAATTGTGATGTTGCTTAATTTTATGTAATATCAAAAAAAAAATTACATTAAAAAAGATTTTATACAAGATTTTATACAAAAAAGATTTTTAACAAGTAGTTTGGAACATGTTTCATTGCCAAATAAAATAAAATAAAATAAAATAAAATAAAATAAAATAAAATAAAATTAAATTAAATAAAATTAAATTAAAGATTAAATGAAATGAAATGAAATGAAATTAAATTAAATTAAATTAAATTAAATTAATATCACGTTTTGCCATTGTGCTCATATTCGTGAAAAAGAAAATGTGATGTTGTTTAATTTTATGTAATATCCAAAAAAATTACATTAAAAATATATTTTATACAAGTACCTGTTTGCCTGTTATTTATATATATATATATATATATATTATATATTATATATATATATACACACACACACACACACACACACACACACACACACACATTACATGAATGGATAAAGCATTTTCAAGTAAATGGTAGCTGATTAATAAATAGTAAATAATGTCATTTTTTGATTTCATGTTGACTTTAAATAATGTCTGTTATGCAGTCAAGCAAATTAAATTAAGCAAATAAAAAAGCTTTATTATGCACAGGCATGCTAGTAAACCGTGTGAAGTGTCCAACAGATGGACTGGTGGTAAATACGAGACTCAACAGGCCCTCAGAAAGCGGCACGGCTCGATGAACATTAAACTTCCTGTTTTCCCGATCAAACCCTCAGAGTTGTATATATGACTGTCACACGGGCATAAAAACATGTAATGTATTGATTCAATTAGTGTCAGCGAATTGATTTTACCCTTGAGGTTTTTCCCTCGTGCTCAGATTTTGAATCTCGAGACGTATCGTTTCTCTATAATGTCCCTCGCAGCTAAACAAATGGAGAGACATTATGTGTTTCTGGCTGAGAAAGACAGTTTGTTAGAATAAGTAACACTGGCAGGGCAGTAATGTGAACATTTCCCTCAAAATCACTCTGGAAAATGGGAAGATGCCAAAGAAGCTGCTCGTGTGCTGTAATTAAACTGTCTTGATTTGTCTCAGCTGCTGAAGGGTGAAATTTTGCATTTTGTATGTCTACTCTTAGGTGCACAGGTTGTTTTTCCTCATATTGCATATTGTGTTGTGCTTAGAACTGCTTTCACAAAATAACTTTTTCTTTTCTTTCTTTCTTTTTTTAATGGCATTTTTTCCCGAACAAATACAGCATTTTCAATAGCAATTTTCATGATGTAATATTTATTTTTATTGCATAGCAGACATTGTATATATATATTGTTACATTCATTTTGAATATTTAATAATTCATTTGTTTGATGCATAACAGACATTGTTATTTGATTTTTTTTTTTCAAGTTGACTTGATAATAATACTCAAGTATGCTAAATATAGCATAAAATGATCAGTAAGATTCCACATATGGAGGTTTTGATGGAAGAAACATGAGAGAGTGCTTTTTCTGTGGATGTAGATGGACGATAGGCCTGTGGCGCGTGTGTGTGTGTGTGTGTGTGTGTGTGTGTGTGTGTGTGTGTGTGTCGTGGGTCCTGTACATGACTGTGTTTGTCGTCTCATGTTGTGACAGATGCCATGCTGCTGGTGGCTGATAGACTGGAAGGGCCCTTCAACATCGAGGCCGTCATGGAGCCGATAGATGTAAAGATCTCTGAGGCCATCATGACCATGCAGGACAACAGCATGCAAGTTTCATCCAAGGTATGTCTGCTTACACATACACACACACACACACACACACACACACACACACAGATATCAAGGACTGAAGCTCCTCAGGCTGGAGCAGGTCCATGTGTTTTTCCATACCAGAAGGAAGTCAAAATCCTTTCTTATTTTTAGTTCTTTAGATGAGCTCTAGTGAGGAACATGACTTTGCTGCTATTAACTGCAGTCTTGAGATGTTTGTTATTCGGGTCAATGACAAATAAGGATTTGCATAGGATACATATCTTTCTATTCTTAGAAATTGACATTTTTATTGGATCTTAAAAACGTGATATTTACTGTGAAGTACTGTATGTATGAATAATGTTAATTTTAAATATTATTTTAATATTTTACATTTTTAATTTTTTCTAAACCATTTGAATCTATTTAATAGATTATATGTATTTTTTACATAATAGATAGATAGATAGATAGATAGATAGATAGATAGATAGATAGATAGATAGATAGATAGATAGATAGATAGATAGATAGATAGATAGATAGATAGATAGATAGATAGATAGATAGATAGATAGATAGATGTGATGTTGATGAAATATGCATGTTGCTCATAAAACATGTTGTAAAGCCACACCGCAGGTAGCGAAGCTTTCAGCACAAGCTTTCATATTCAGGGAAATTAGCCGTGTCTCCCTGATGGACTTCCACTGGAGGCCAGGACAAAAAATAATATGTGGCTTGGTCTTCAGATTCTAATGTGAAGAATGAAAGAAAGAAAAGCTGGAAAGAATACGCTCTGTGTGGTGTGTTTCAAGTGTCGAGCTCTGCTTTTACATTAAAAGCTTCTGGAAAGCAGGACCTGATTGAAAATGCACAGAGAGCATGGAAATCAGTGTCAACCCGAGACTCTGAATGGTAATCATAGTGACAGATCGTCCCACATCAGAGCGCAGACAACATCCTGCCATAAGAGCCAGCCGTGCCATTAAAATCTTCCATCACTGTCAGCTCACCCACAATTCACTACAGCGTGTCAATGCAAAGCATGCATTATTGCTCTCGTCGCACACATTTTAACATGTTTGCCTTTGATCTGACCAGCTGAAAATCTTGAGGGTCAGTATCCTTGGAATTAGGATTTGTTGTTTATGCAAAGCATGATTTATTGTTATTTGTTTGTTTGTTTATTTGGATTTTGGTTTTGTTTTTCTTTATTTATTTTACTTTGTTTGTTTTTTCTTTATAATTTTGGTATTGTTGTTTTTAGTTTGACTAAATTGAAATGTATTGTTTTTGTATAAATGTTTAAAAGGAAATAACAAAATAAAATTAATAAAAAAATAAAAGCAAGCTGAGTTGAATTGAGCTAAATATTCACACCATGGTCTTCTGTAGAACATTTTATATCTGAATCAAATAGATTTTTTTTTTTCATTTTCAAATGTATTTATTTATTTGTTTGTTTTTGTTTGTTTGATTGTTGACATATCTGTTTCTGTATCTAAAAACATAAAAAAGAAAAAAAAATACTGAAATAAAAATTTAAATTAAAGCTGAATTAAATTATTAAATTAAATAATTTAAAACTTTAAAAACTTAACTATTCAGACATTTAAAAAAAATTACAAAAACACAGCAAAAATGCTAAAATATAATGATATATTTTAGGGTGCTCTCTTCCACCCTCAATACCCTTGGGTGAGGTGCTGTTGCCCCAGTTGCTGCCCGGGCGCTGGATATAGCTGCCCACTGCTCCGGGTGTATGTTCACGGGTCTAGTGTATTCACTTCTCACTGCTGTGTGTGTGCACTTGGATGGGTTAAATGCAGAGCACCAATTTCGAGTATGGGTTACCATACTTGACAAATGTCACGACTTTCATTTATATTTTATATTTACTGCTTTCAGTTTAAATTGACAGTAAATTGACAATATATTTACTGTCTATATATATATATATATATATATATATATATATATATATATATATATATATATATATATAATATATATTTATTATTATAGTTTAATATACAGTACAGGTCAAAAGTTTGGAAACATTACTATTTTTTATGTTTTTGAAAGAAGTTTGTTTTTATTTTATAAGAAATACAGAAAAAATTTAATATTGTGATATATTATTACAATTTAAAATAATTGTTTTTGAATTTATTATACTTTAAATTATCATTTATTTCTGTTGGGGATGCAAAAGCTGAATTTTTAGGATCATTATCACATGATCCTTTAGAAATCATTCTAATATGATGATTCATTATCAAAGTTGGAAACAGTTCTGCTGCTTAATATTTTTTCAGAACATGTGATACTTTGTTAGGATACTTTGATGAATAAAAAGGAAAAAAAAAAGGAAAAAGAAGCTATGTTTTTAAAATATAAATATTTTGTAATAACAATATACACTACCTGGTCAGTAATTTGGGGTCAGTAATTTTTTTTTCTTTCTTTCTTTTTTTAAATAAAATCAATACTTTTATTCAGCAAGGATGTGTTAAATTGATAAAAAAGTGATAGTAAAGAAAATATATTATTAGAAGATAATATTATTAGAATTTTTTTTTTTATTTTGGAATAAATTCAGTTCTTTTTTAACCTTTTATTCATCAAATATATTAGACAGCAGAAAACTGTTTCCAACACTCATAATAAAATCAGAATATATTAGAATGATTTCTAAATGATCATGTGATAGACTGGATGTTACATGTGACACTGAAGGCTGGAGTAATGATGCTGAAAATTCAGCTTTGCATCACAGGAATAAATTACATAGAAAACTATTATTTTAAGTTGTAATAATATTTCACAATATTACTGTTTTTTTCTGTATTTTTGATCAAATAAATGCAGGCTTGATGAGCAGAAGAGACTTCTTTCAAAAACATTAAAAATAGTAATGTTTCCAAACTTTTGACCTGTACTGTATATATTATTTATAAATATTTATATTTATATTATTTGATTTATTTATTTAATTTTTTAACCTTTTAAAAATGTAAAAATTCAGCTATGCACAAAGCTGGTTAAAAGTAGTTAAAATTTTAGGTATTCACATACTTGCATAGAGTAAGTTTCATGCTTCAGGGATCCTGTCAAATCAGGATATAGTGTATAAAATGTATAACTCACTGAGCAAATGAGCATAAACATTTATGCATTCAGCACATGCTTTTATCCAAAGCTTGACTTACTCTTGAGACTTCATCAGGTCATGAATTCAGCTACTGTGAAATGCCTGTTGCGTTAAACAATTCATTGCAAAATATCTTCTTGTAATCGCACTTCATTCTTCATTTTCACCTCTATTACAGCAGCTGTTTTTATACCCAAACAGCATGGACTGATGCATTCCCTATTTGGTATTTATAGGTGTTTCAGGGATGCGGTCATCCCAAAGCAGCTGGAGTGGGACGATCTGCCCGCGGGATCTCGGATGTGTTCAACAGTCGCTTTAGACCCTACAGTCCAGAAGAGAGGCCGACCACGGCAGCCGGCACCAGCCTGGACAGACTGGTGAGTGGGTGGCAGCGAGGGCAGAGCGGGGCAGCGTGGGAAGGCGTGAGTGGGCGATGGTGACCTTTGCAGGTTGGACCTGAGAGAATGCAGCGGCCGCTGGGGAAAGCTTTAGTGGTGGAACTGGATGAAAAATGAGAAACTTTTCTTTTTTTAAGGCTACATTAAGTAGAAATAGCTCTAAAGTCCAGCTTAATAAGGTTGGGTGAAGGTTTTCATGATTATTATTATTATTTTATTTCTTGTTTTTTTTAGGCTTGTAATGAAGTTGTGTCTTAGTGTATTGAGGTCCTCTACTGAAATACAGCATTCTCATAACAAGAAAACAGGAAAATATTCATTTGACCTCACAGTGGAACAAGATTCCTTTTTATCTTGGCTTACAAGAACTTATGATTTAGGGAGCACTCCATTTTATCATTTAATTCGAGTTACTCATAATACTTAACAATAATAGATGAAAATATGAATTTGACCTAAAAGTAAAACAATATAAATCTTGTAAAACATTTATTTATTTATTATAGATTTATTATAAATAATAGATTATAATATATATCTATTAATTATTACAACTTTAGAAAGTATAATGCATGAAAATAAAACCTTCAAATATTATATTGCATTTCAACTTTGGTTACGTTTATGAAAAGTAACAATGCACTGCAACATACATTATAAATACCTTTATAGTACATTATACCTAAAGGCTTTAAATAATGTGCTACTGAAATGTTGAACATTACATAAAATTAAATTTAATTTAATTTTATTTTATTTTCAAGTAGTGTCCAAGTGTACTTGAGTACCTCTACGGAATAGGAGTGTTCTGACTCATAATACTTAACAAGAATAGATAAGATATGAATTTTACTTAAAAGATGCATTGTAAATGTTTATTTTATTATTATTTTATTTTATTTTTTATTTTATTTTATTTTATTTTATTTTATTTTTTTTTGTTTTTATTTTTTTTTTTTTGATTATATGAAAATTAAGAGAACGTTCCATTTTATCGTTTTGCAAACATTATTGGAATGTTATTTTTGAATGTACACTGAATGATTTTGGAAAAAGTTCTAAATTATAAATAAATAATAAGTAAGTAAGTAAGTTAGATGAACATCCAACTAAAACATTCCATGAATCATGTATGCATATTTTTTGTGCTAATGTATTTATTTATTTATTATTTGGTTGTTTTGTCTGTCTTTGGTTTAGACTTAGATAATGAAGTAGTGTCTAAAAGTTCCTCTACTGGAATGAAGTGTTCTGACTCATAATACTTAACAAGAATGGATGAGAATATGAATTTGACTTAAAAGTAGAACAAGATTGCATTTGCGCATAATCTTATTTTAGCCTCTAGCTAACTGGGAGAATTCATGTAAAATGACTTTCTATCCAATATGGGCGAGTGCTTTTTTTCCACTCAGCTGTGCATTGGATGAGTTTAAAGTTAACCCTGGAATTTATAATGCAGAGACGTGACAGTTAAATAAATGTTGAGATAGAGAGAAGTGTTTGTGTGTAAAGGGGATGTGCTTGGTTTTTTAGACCGAGGGGAATGGGATGGAATATCCCAGCAATGCCATTCATCAAATGTAATCGTGCATATTGCTTTTCTGTCTAATGCATATTTATCATGTGTTTGCCCGTGGTATGGTTTCTCTCTTTCTCATCTCCACGTTCAATGAAATCCCTTTTTTCCTGTTTTTTTTGCTTCCGCATCCCAGAGGATTGTCTGGAGGACGATGCAACACAGCGTAAGCCATTCAACCCTCCTCTCACTTTACCTCCGTCATTTGTCTTGTGGCTTCCAGCCTTCTCTCCATCTCTCCCTCCTCTCCTTCATCTGCTGGTGTACTTTCTCTTGTTTTCTGAGTAGTTTTGTTTTGTGTTTTTTTTCTGTGGTGGCTAGAGTAAGGTGTTTTGTTTGGTCCTTTCTTTAATTGGATGGTTAATTTAATTATGAATGGTGTGTCTGTGTTTACTCATCATCATGTCGTTCCAAACCTCTTTACTAGTCACCCTTTTTTGTGCAATTATTTTTTATGATGTGTGGGGTGATGTTTTTTGAAAAGAGACATATGAGTCATAAAACTAGTATGAGGGGTGTAAATGATGACAGAACTTGTATTTTGTTTTTGGATTTTTTTTTGTATGTTTTTTGTTTTGTTTCTTTTATTGATGGTATTACTGTTTATTATTTTTAGGTATTTGAAGGTCAGTAAGAATTTTTTTTTTTTTTTTGAAAACACAATACAATTGATAATCAAGACATTCATAATGTCACAAAAATATTTTCAATAAATGCTGTTCTTTTGAACTCTCTATTGACCTAAGAATCCTATAAAATAAATATCCACAAAAATGTTGAACTGTTTTCAACATTGACAATAGTCAGAAATGTTTCTCAAGCAGCAAATCGGCATATTAGAATGATTTCTGAAGATCATGTGACACTGAAGACTGGAGTAATGATGCTGAAAATTCAGCTGCGCATCACAGGAATAAATTACATTTTAACATATATATCAAATATATATTATACATGTCAAAATATTCATTTTTTGTCTGTATTTTTAATCAAATAAATGCAAACTTGGTGAGGAAAAGAGACTTAACATCTAAAAAAAAAAAAAATATTAAAAAATATTAACTTTTGAACAGAACTTTTTAAGGTGTATATATGTTTTTTTTTTGTGTGTGTGTGTGTGTGTGTGTCTGGTATAAATAGCTGGTAACAAAGCACTTAAGCTCAGGTTGCTCTGTAGGGACTGTCCTGTAGTAAACGTCCGATTAGTTGCTTGCTTGGAGAAAAAAATGGGTTTGCTAACTGACAAATAGCCTCATATATCAGGTAGTTGAAATTGTCCTTGCAGAAGTAAAGGCTTGGAAGGGAATCTTTGTGCTGTTTTCCGGCAGTGTTACTCATAACACAGAGGATGTGGAGTGGCAGCAAATTACTGCGGCTGCCAACGCAGCTAATTCAACAGCGTACAGTTACCGAGACCAACAAAACACTCTGAACAGACTGCTGGAGTATGACAGTGAGAGATGGAATGAAAAGAAATTAAAAGCTTATTGGTGGAACCAGTACAAAGTGTATAATTTCAGTTTTTCGTTCATTTTCTTGGGTTTTCGATTCAAGAATTCCTGACTTTGATGCAATGTTTTGGAATCGATTCCAAAAGTGAATTCCAGACTCATTTAGAAAAAGAGAGAGGCAAAATGGGACTTTACCATTTTTTTATTCAAGCTAAATAGATCTTTTCTTTGCACACACACACACAGATTAGCCGTAGCAATAGGATGCATCTTTAAAAAAGCATATGTGGTCAGAAAAACCCCAGAGATCTGGTGAGCTTTGACAGCTGACCATACAACATTTGCTAACTTGCTCATTGCCCTGTTTGCTTGTGTTTTGTGCTTTAATGAATCAGTTTGTGGTCCAAGCATCGCACCAGCTACTGAAATCAACAGCGCTGATGACAAAATATCAGTGCAAATGAGCGCTCACGGTCTGATAACAGCAGGTAAACACACAGCGGCAATCTGACTCAAATGTAAAGATGAACTGTCTGCGCTCTCGTCCAAACGCAGCACTGCAGCTACATTGATTCTTCCTGTGCACGTCTGGCAACCGCACTCATGGGTCTCTGCTCTACACCCAATTTATTTCCATCACTGTGTACATGACTTGAGTCGTAAAAGAGCCACTGCTGCTAACCTCAGGGAGCAGACGTGTATAGGAGGCTGAAGCACAGGGTTTAAGCAAGAACAGGCTGGACGTCCTTCATAAAATAATGATGAGATGCTTCTCTATCAGTGTAGTGATTGTTTTCTAACAGTAGGACGTTTTAGTGATATGTTATTGTGCTGTTTTTCTATGGTCATTATTTATGATTTCTTACATCAGCTGCTAAAGCAATTGTTTTTCTTGAGAACATTGAATGATGCATTTCGAGTGATGACCAGAAAAATGGCCTGAAAATTAAATGATAAAGTTTTTTTTTTTTTTTTTTTTAATCATAGTTGTTAGTGTTTATTTCTTACTTATTTGAAAAAAATAGTAAATATATATATATATGATATATAGTTACATACAAATATATATATATAAAATAATATATATATATATATATAGCCCTATATATATATCACTATATATATATATATTTTAGATTATTTATTATTTATTTATTTATTTATTTATTAGTAGTTATTTATTTATTTATTTTATTTTTTTTTTTTTTTTAAATATAATAATATTAAAAATATTAATTTAATTTTATTTTTATTCATTTAATTTTTTAGACAAAATATTATATTTTTTAATAGCATATTTTTTTAAATGATTGACGGGTGTTTATTTTATTTTATTTTATTTTATTTTACATGAAATCATAAGATCAAATGTTGAAATAAATCAAAATAATCATATATGTTTAAAAAATTATGATTTTAGTTTTTTTCGTTTTAGTTATCTAGACAAAATTGTATATAGTGTAGAATATTTTTGTCGTAATTTAATGAATATTGGCCAAAAAAATGTAATAATTATTGATGGATTTTTTTTTTTTTTTTTTTTTGTAGCCAAAGTCTTTCCTTCATAAAATAATGATGAGATGCTTCTCTATCAATATAGTGGATGTTTTTAACACTAAGATATTTTAGTAGTGTGCTGTTGTATTATTTCTTTATGCTCAATGTTTATGATTGGTTACATAAGCTGCTAAAGCAACTGTTTTCTTGAGGAATTTGTGATACATTTCAAGTGGCGACCAAAATGATTTAGCATGCAAAAGTAAACAAAAAGGTCCTTAAAATCAAATATTGAAATGTTTTAAGTATAAAAAGCTGCCTGTGTAGAGCAGCCCTCTTGATCTTTAGAGCTTTAAATGTCTGAGATGATTTGGATCAGAGACCTGGAAGGATCTTCCTGTCTGTGAATAGCGAAGTTGTTAAGGGAGCACTTTTGCAACTAAAAGCAGTTTGCTGTACGTGACCCAAGTATCATAAGTATGATTAAGGAAATGAATTTACATAGGTTTCATAGCTCATTGAAGTTTTAATGGAAGCACTTAGCCCTGAGACTTACAGGCGTCCTCTTGGGAGCCGAGTGAATGAGAACACGAGAACAAGCCATTTAAAGTAACGAGCCTCTTCTTCATGCTGGAAGACATGAAATAGCATCAGGAAGTTGAGCTGGAGGTGTGTTAAAGTACATGTTGATAACATTTAGCTGTCCTACTCTTTAAGAACTGATAGATTTATGTCTTACATCATTCACATCACAGACATCATTAGTCAGGCTTCTATCCATGTATTTTAATGCAAATATTGGGAAATCACAGTAAAAATGCTGGATTGAAACACCAAGATGTTAATAAAATTTCCAAAACGATTAAACTTGGAATGAAACATAGCTAATTATATTATTCCCTAAACTAAAATCAGACTGGATTTTTTCTTTAATTTTCTATAATGTTCTATATGATGGGAGTATTTTTTTTTTAAATAAATTTTTATTTAATAAATTGTTTTAATTTACATTTTAATTTCGTAAAATTGTTTAGCCTAATTTTAGCCTAATTAAATATAATTACGTTAATCCTTTTTTAAATCCTGGAATTTTGCACACTAATCCCACTGCAATGATATTAATGGAGAAATTATGACTTTTTGAAATCAAAAGTTACAGATATTTATTTTAATGTAAAAATAAATTGGATTTTAATTTTTTTATTTTTTTATTTTTTTTTAAATTCAAATTTATAATTATATAAATTCTGGAATTGCACACTGTAATCCCTCTGCAATGATATTAAATGGACAACCTGATCTCATGACACAAACGTACCTGTGGGAACTTTTTTTGAATGCTCGAAATACGAAGTGCCATGTATGTTTCGTGAGATATTCAGTGTGAAATGTCCAACAAATGGCACTAAAAGAGCGTTCTTTTTCCCTCCTGAATAGACGAATGTACATTTGGAACGTTTTATGTGATGTTGTCTGGCCATAAGTCCAGTGCTCCATGACGTTTTAAAAAAACGTACCGTCTACACCTACACAAAAGTATGAACAAAAGCGAATGTGACATAAAAAACGCAAATGCAAACATGCTGTTTTAGCTTGTTTTTCGATCTCTCATCTTTCAGCGCGAGTCATGTATCTCACGGGATTCGTACCCAAAGATTCTGCATCCTAAGTCCAGTTCTGTGCCGGCTGAGCTACCGAGCAAGCTTGTTTAGTCTAGAAAGCGAAACATATGGAGCTGTAATCATAAATTTGAATGAAAATGATTACAAATGCTCCCTGTTTTAACACCTCTAGTGTTCATTTCTGTTGGAAACTGTAGTGATATACAGTATACTTATACGCTTTTCGCGTCTCGCAGAAAAGTTCCCACAGGTACGCTTTCGTCATGAGATCAGGTAGTAAATGGAGTAATGACTACTTTTCGCAATCAAAAATGAAGAGATCTCAGTGTGCTCTCAAACATTTCTCATCAACTGATCCAAGACCAAATTATCTGACAAGTGTACTTAATTTCATAGCTCTATACTATATATGATTTATTTCTCTTTAGAGATACTCCTAGGAGAAATTCCAAAAAAAATGACCAGTAAAATCTTCTAAGAAGTGTTTTTGAAGTGCATGTTCAGTTTTGAGAAGTTTTCAGATGATAAAACACAATCTGTAGCTGAATTCATGGTAATCCACATTGTGGAGGATGTTTTGGAGGCGTTTGCTCAATGCAGGCCCACTTTATTATGTGTAGGCGTCGAACCGGACTGTTCCTCATCTAGCTTGGAGGCTCGTCTGACTAATTACTTGACTGTCAGATGTCTCCGGCTTATGTGTACAGACAGAGCAGAATCTCAAGCGGAAGACGCAGGGTACATGATAAACCCATGGTTGCAGGTGATTTGTAAGATGTCATGCATGTCAGTTCCTTTTTTGGCTACAAATCAGCCGCTTGACATGCTCATGCCGACTGATGCATGAACTGAAAACTGTCTTCTTCCATTATGAATCATCACCTGTGATGTAATATGTTTTCCAAGCACTGATTGCTCCTAATTTGCATCCCAACGTCTTGAAAGACGACAGGAAGAAAAATGGCCATTGCGTTTGCATCAAGCTATGAATACGGTCACGAAGTTCCAGCAGAAATAAACAGAATTTCATTTAGCAACCGATAGTTGTTTGGAAACCAAATAGATACGCCTTCATTGGCTATTATAAGTGCCATTTCCATAATACTCTCCATCTTCAGTGTATGTAGGAGGCTTTTAACAGCAGCCAGAGGAGAAATGGAAATAAATGAAGAGGTTTGGGAAAAACACATCTGCAGGTCATTCTCGTGCTACACCGTCAGCGTCATGTGAATCAGGAGTATATACTGTATATATGCCTGCTGGGGGAATTGTAAGTGTAAAATGGGAATATGCATTCCTGCAGCCACTTTTTAATTATATGGCAGAAGGATTTTATGTCGGACTTGGCAAGAAGCGCTCTACCCAAACAACTGGATCCCTGTTCTGTCATAGGCTGCCAGTGGCGCATTTTTGTCTGTTAATGCCAAGCGTAATTATCCTGCGAAATAAATGAAGACATTTTATAACCTCGGTCAGCCAGGGAGCTAAGATTCTGTGCCCTGAATAAATTCATAACGTCATAAATAGAAAAACCCTACCTGACTTTCCAACACTCGGGGCGGTTTTTAGCACAGCACTAGTGATATTACAGTATGAAGATGTTAATATTTAAGTAGAGGATTTTCTTTCAGGCTACAAAATACTTTTTCATTCTTTTTTTTTTTTTTGCTTCATTTTCTTTCCTTTTTATATATATAGTGGAAAAAAGTATGATTATATAAAGTAGAGTTTCTCAAACTCAGTCTCATCAGAGAAGTTGCTTTATATATATATATATATATATATATATATATATATATATATATATATATATATATATATATATATATATATATATATATATATATATGTATATTATAAATGTTTTGTGTATTTACACTACCATTCAAAAGTTTGAGGTCTGTAAGATTTTTATTGCTTTTGATAGAATATCTTTTTTGCTCACCAAAGCTGCATGTATTTGTTAAAAAAATACAGTAAAAACAGCAATATTGCGAAATATATTTACAGTTTAAAATAGCTGCTTTCTATATTAATATATTGTAAAATGTAATTTATTCCTGTGATCAAAGCTGAATTTTCAGCCTCATTACTCCAGTCTTCAGTGTCACATGATCCTTCAGAAATCATTTGATTAATTTGCTGCTCAAGAAGCATTTCGTATTATCCATGTTGAAAACGGCTGTGCGGCTTTATATTCAATGAATACAAAATTCAAAAGAACAGCATTAATTTGAAACAGAAACATTGTAAATGTCTTTATTGTCACTTTTGATCAGTTTAATGTGTCCTTTATACTTAATAAAAGTATTAATTTCTTATAGTTTAGTGTACTGGTGACAGTTTTACTTTGTATTACTGTTGCTAAAAAAAAACAAAAAAAAAAAAACTTTTTTTCTTTAGTTTTTTCTTGCAATTTAAGAAGTTTTCATGGTTTCCCTGGCTTTTTAGACGGTCATCTAAACATTTCAGATTGTTATTAGCCATCAACATTTTGACAAGTGACGTCCTACGGTTTCTTTTTGTGGCTGCGTAACCTCCGTTTCTCAATCTGTCATTTTATGGCTCTGTTGACATTCGCCCCTCTCTTAAATGGTCTCTGTTGACATTTTATGGTCACCGGGCTGCGGCATCCCGGGCTAAATCCGTGTAAAATACAAAGGATGTGGCTGGGAAGAAAGAAGCACTTGTAAAAAAGCAAACCCAAAGTCTGTTAGCTGAGTGCTGGCTGATACAGCATCCAACCAACTCTGCCAGTAAAGGGTTTGAATAGCTTTAAAACACAAAGACATTCCATCAGATGGTTTAAGTTACAGTTTAATGGAGGCGTGCATTCAGATAGCCACTCTATATTTTATTCCCCCAAAGCCACAATTACTGTGCGGCTGAGTAGGGTGAATAAAACACCAGTGCAGTCAGCGGCTGTTTTCTTCTTCCTGGCCTGCTGCAGCGTCATGCTGTTTTGCAGATTCAGCAGATGTTTATATGAGCAGAATAACCACAATGGGTATAAATGTGGGCATTTCCTAACCACCTCGGAGAAGACATGTTCAAGGGAGGACCCACGAAAAGGGCTTTTCTAAACCAACATCCTTCCAGCTCAGTCATATAATTATGGATATTTTATTGCGCTTTCTGTCAAATTTGAATAAACCATCACAGCTTGTGCGTTTCCTCGGTGTAATGATGAGTGTCATGCATGAAGTCTTGAAAGCACCGATTTTACCCAAAACATTTTTGAGATGTTTCATTTGCATTATTTTTATTTTTCGGGTACTGAAGCTTTGTGTGATAAACAAACATAAATGCAGCTGTCGTTTCTTGCAATCTGCTTTTCACACACATTCAAATGCACAACCTTAATAAAGTTTCATATCAGTAATGATACAACTTGTGAAGGAGCATTTGTACTTTTAATTAATCTAATCTAAACTTGCTTTAGCGACATATTCCAGGATTATTAGTGAGATTTCAATTGCAATAAATAAAGCTGAATATCTCTTCAATTAACTGGACGAATGTGATTATTGATTCAATTTACTGCATTGCTTAAATATTTAACATTCAACTATATCTCCTTTACATACAGTTTCAAATGCAGCTGCGCGTGAGTCATATGGACCACATTTCATAGTGCTTTTTTTAGATGAAAAAAAAACATTGATTCTCAACAGTTTTTACAATATTTGTAAAATCTCAGTCTGTTTCTCACAAGAATCTGTTTTATTAGAGTTAAAGACATTATATACATGTGCACAAGTCATATGGACAACTGATATGGTGCTTTTCATGTATTTTGGAGGGAAAAAAGGGTAATTAACATTTTTTTTGTCATATATCAGGATACAACTATTAGTTACATTTTGGTCTGTTTATCACACAAATCTATCGTATGACTTGAAAAGGCAGTGTAAGTCATATGGACTGTTGATATGGTGCTTTTTATGTATTTTGGAGACGTGTCATTCATATGTCATTTGTAGTCATGTGAATTACTGACATGATGCTTTTGGTGGCAAAAAATATGCATTTGCGTAATTGGCAATAATGTTGTCATATTTGAGTAGATGCAGCCTAAATTTCAGTCTGTGCATTGTCACATCATCATACAAATCAGTCGACTTTATAAGACTGAAGGTACTGAATTTATGTCAATTGAACTATTGATATTGTGCTTTTTATGTATTTTGGAGACCAAAATGACACTTTAACATCATTAACAATCATTTTTGTGTCCCATTTGAATGGATAACTTAAATATCTTACATACTGTTCATCACACAGATCAAATAAGACACTCAATACAGTTGACAAGTCATGCGGATTACTGATATGGTGCTTTTATGTATTTTGGAGAAGAATAAAAAAATGAGACATTACCATCATTGACAATCAATTCTGTATCATTTGAATGGGAAAAACTACACCATTACTCAAATTTCATTCTGCTTAACACTTTGCTTTTAATGTATTTTAAAGTTTTCAATGTATTTTTGAGACATAAATGTGACATTAACAATCATTAAAATAACTACAGTAATTTAAAATAAAATTAAAGTGGATGCAAATATATCTTGACTTAAATTTCAATCTGTTCGTCTCACAAATGCATGACTTTAGAAAATGTTGAATACAGTGCACAAGTTTTATGAATTACTGATGTGGTGCTTTTTTTAATTTTGAACATTGACAATAATTTTTATGTCATAGTTGAGTGGATGCAGCGTACATTTCAGTCTGTTCATCAGTACACATATCTATCATAAAATTCAGAAGGAATTGCATACAATGCACAAGTAAAATGGACTGTTAATGTGATGCTTTTTTGTCATTTTGAAGCTGTTTTATATTGAAAGGAGTGGTCAGGTCATTTGCAGTTTTTCCACTCTGCACAAGTCATATTGGTTTGAGTAAATGAGGACAGACTAGTAATTTTTGGCTGAACTGACCCTTTTAGCACGATCCCTGTGCTCATACATCCTCTGTTGATTTCAGGACCAAGCGTTTGTCACCCCATCCATTCACACGTACCCTTCATTAATGCAGGCCGTATTGTTATTCAGAAGCGCCTGGTAAATTAATTTAACGTAATTGAACTGCACCGCCCCTGATGTCACATGGAGCGAGTGCCAGCGACTGGCAGTGCATCTCAATGGCCTCCTCTTCATGTATCCCCAGCTTGCAATTCCCCACACGTCAGTGGAAAATCCATTCATGAAGGGGGCCAGTAAAATTCCTCTCTCTTTGTTGATCAAGTGAAGAACAGAGGAACCTCAGGAAGCCTCATCTTTTTAATCTCCTCTAAACTTTCTCTTGTTGTTCAGTCATTTGTCGACTCGTACGTGCCTCACTCTCCGGGTCGTCTTAAGAGGCATGATGGGAGGTCAGTAAGGCAAAGCTCTCTGTTCAGTTATTGAGAATTTAATGCTTCTGTTAAAGAGCAAATGCTGAAACAATGTGAGTCTGATTATATCAACCTAACTGTTGTGTAACAAGTGATATCCTAAGGAACCATAGCATTACCATTAACATTTCTGGACATGCTACTATGATACACCGTGGTATATTAATAGGGTAATCATTTAGTACTATGGTATTTATCATTGTTTTTGTATGAAATGCATAATAATACATTATCAGTTTCAAAATAATACCATGTTTAAAAAAAAAAAGGGTACCATGTTTTTGAACATATTAATACTATGGTGTATAATATGGTAATTGTTCAGTACCATGGTATTTATCATAGTTAAGAATTCTTCTGTGTACTGTTAATTAAAATGACCATATGTTTTTGGACATGATTGGATCTTGTATTGGCAGTCATTTAGTATCACAATCATTTTGTCATTAATTTTAAAATAATTAATTATAATGACCATAGTATTACCATGTTTTTGAACAAAGTAACACTATGATACATGAATATGGTAAACTTTAAGTACCATGGTACTTATCACTTTTATATAGTTAAATTAAAATACTATAGAATTGCCATGTATTGGATATGTACTAATGTAATAGTATGGTATAAGAACATGGTGATAATTTACAGTCATTTAGAGTCTATAATTAATTTTAAAAATAATTTTTAAAAAATTGCCAAAATATTACTATTTTTCAAATATGGTATGATTTTTGAACATATAATACTATTTATTTAGTACCATGGTATTTGTCATAGTTTTTGTGATAATTTATCAAGGATTTACCATGTTTTTTTTTTTTTTTTTTTTTTTTTTTTTTTTTTTTTTTTTTTTTGGTAATTTTTCAGCACCATGGTACTTATAACTGATTTTGTATAGTACAAAAAGCATGCACTATGGTAATAATATGGTAGAAGAACATTTAAAATATGGTACTATGTTTATAACATTAATACTATGGTATATAATATGGTAATCATTCAGAACAATGATATTTATCATTTAAATGAATGAATAAATGAAATATTTACCTTTTTTTGGACAAGCACTTTGGGAATACTCATTATTTTTAAAATAATTAATACAAATTATCATAATATTAGAGATAAGATGATTAATTAAACATTAATTTTCTAACATGTTAACATAATTAATCACATTACCATATTTTTTTTTGGCTTTGTGCAATAATACCACCATGGCATATGAATATGTTAATCATTCAGTATTTATGACCATCAATATTTTGTCTGACGAAATTGTTCCATGATAATTCATCAACCATTCAGCAATCCATAAAACAAGAAAACAGCCATCGTAAATGTTCAATATGATAACAAACTATTTTCATTAAGTCCAGGAAAAGACGCAGTAAAAACGTACTTGCATTAAAATTTCACAATCGCAGTTGAGGCGCAGTCGGAGCAGCTCAATTGGCAATAAAAGGCAAACAGAGAGGAGTGGTGATTAGATGGCAGCTTCAGGTGTGCTAACGGGCCTCCGGTGGAGCGTTAGGACACACTGGATTAGCAAAAACAGCCCATAAAACCCACAACACACTCACACACTTGACATGGAAAGTCCTGCTGGCTGAAGCAAATTTATGACTGTTTTCCAGCGTCAGAAAACAGTTTGCAATAACCTCTGCTGTTCAGGAGTGAAAGTGTTTATTTCCAACGAGTACACTGGAATTCATAATGTGCTCATAATTATAGGAATGTGTTACAGGGTGATGTTTAACACAACAGAACATGGACTGAGAAGTACATTTAAAGTGGAAATTTACATAGAAATAATTTTTATATTACACAAAGATAATGCAAGTAAACATAAAATGCAGTTTTTAAATGATGATTTTGTTTATTAAGGGGAAAAAGCTGTGCAAACCTACCTGGCCCTGCGTGAAAAAATAATTAAATTGCCCCCTCCTGTTAAATCATGAAAGAACTGTGATTAACCACATTATTTTAGAAAGCTGAGTTAAATTCCACTAGCAACACCCAGACCTGATTACTGCCAGACCTGTTGAATCAAGAAATCACTTAAACAGAACCTGTCTGACAAAGTAAAGCATGCTTAAAGAGCAACACATCATGCTGCGATCTAAAGAAATTCAAGAACAGATGAGAAACAAAATAGTTGACATGTATCAGTCTGGAAAGGGTTATAAAGCCATTTCTAAGGTTTTGGGACTCCAGCAAACCACGGTCAGAGCCATTATCCACAAATGGGGAAAACTTAGAACAGTGGGGAACCTTCCCAGGAGTGGCCGGCCTACCAAAATTACTCCAAGAGCACAACGTTGACTCATCCAGGAGGTCATAAAAGAACCCAGAACAGCATCTGAAGAACTGCAGGCTTCACATGCCTCAATTAAGGTCAGTGTTCATGATTCAACAATAAGAAAGAGACTGGGCAAAAACGGCATCCATGGGAGAGTTCCAAGGTAGAAGCCACTGCTGACCAAAAAGAACACAAAGGCTCATCTCAGATTTGCTTAAAAAAAATCTTGATTATCCCCAAGACTTTTGGACAAATTCTGTGGACTGATGAGACAAAAGTTAAACTTTTTGGAAGGTGTGTGTCCAGTTACATCTAGCGTAAAACTAACACAGCATTTCATTAAAAAAAAACATCATACCAGCAGTCAAACATGGTGGTGGTGTGATGGTCTGGGGCTGCTTTGCAGCTTCAGGACCTGGACGACTTGCCATAATTGATGGAACCATGAATTCTGCACTCTATCAGAAAATCCTGAAGCAGAATTTCCGGCTGTCAGTTTGTGACCACTTGGGTTATGCAGCAGGACAATGATCCCAAACACACCAGCAAGTCCACCTCTGAGTGTCTCAAGAAAAAGAAAATTAAGGTTTTGGAGCGGCCAAATTAAATTCCAGGCTTAAATCTGATTGAGATGCTGTGGCATGACCTTAAACAGTGATGTGAAAGACTCATTGCCAGTTATCACAAATGCTTGATTGCAGTTGTTGTTGCACAACCAGTTATTTTAAGGGGGCAATTACTTTTTCACATAGGGCCAGGCAGGTTTGGACCGCTTTTTTTCCCTCGGTAAATGAAATCATTATTTCAAAACTGCATTTTTGTATTTACTCGGGTTATCTTTGTGTAATATCAAAATTTAGTTTGATCTGAATCTTTTAAGTGTGATAAATATGCAAAAAATGTAAAAAAACAGGAAGGGTGCAAAACCCTTTTCACGGCACTGTATATTTATATGCACACACCCATATTATTTCTTAGCGATTTAACATAGTTTGGTTAACCTAAAACTGCATGCAGAGCCACTGTCAGTGCTCATGGGTCATAGAAACACATGTGGTTTGTTTTGACAGACTGTGTGCGAATGAAAGCCTGAGAATGTAACATGGACAAAAAAATACATCATAGCCATTTTAGAGCAGCAGTCTGGTTAAAGTCAACAGAGAACTCGCCCAGTTTAACCCCATAAAGACTTTCGTGAAACAGGATGTCCTGATAGGCCTTAAATGGCTATTTGCACAGTATTGATTGGAAGACTATGATTGCTTTTAAGTAATGCAAGCTTTTAGAGTGCCAAACGAAATGGATAACGCTCAACACTATCTGCAAATGGCTCTGCTAATAAGAGCGGAGGGTAAAAATGCTTAAGAAGTGCTAACGAGGCATCGCTGAGACTTTTCCTGTGAATACAGTCATTATCGCCAGTGCAAGTGGCATCATTATTGACTTCAGAAATACATCATAGATTGGACGGATGACTTTTAATCTGCTTTGTATATTTATTTATTTATTTAGAAGATTTTAAATATATTGACTAGGGCTGTCAAATGATTAATCACGATTAATCACATCCAAAATAAAAGTTTTGTTTACATAATATATGTGTGTATACTGTGTATATTTATTATGTATATATAAATACACACACATGCATGTATATATTTAAAGAAGAATATGTTATGTTTATATATTAAATATATTTATATATAATATAAAATATAAGAATATAAATATATAAATGTATATACATGTAAATATTTTCTAAATATATAATTTATGTATGTGTATTTATATATATACATAATAAATATACCCTGTACACATACATATATTATGTAAACAAAACTTTTATTTTGGATGTGATTAATCGTGATTAATCATTTGACAGCCCTAATATTGAAAACATATATCTTGTATGTATTTATTTTTGATTTAATTTTTGATTTTTTTTTTATTTTGTTTTTGTATTTGAAACATTTGAATTGTCTGTATATCTCTCTCTCTCTCTCTCTCTCTCTCTCTCTTATATATATATATATATATATATATATATATATATATATATATATATATATATATATATATATGTACATACAGTATACACACACACACACACACACACACACATCCATCTTTCCATTTTATTACATACACAAACTAAACATTGTTATTATACACGTACAGTATGAGGCACACAAACAACACCCATTTTGCAGAATGACCCGACTAATTGTGTTCCACAAATGCAGATTTACCAGTGCAGTCCAAATCTATCTTTATGACAACTTCAATTGCACTTGGGAAGACGAAAACAAACAAGTACAGAGATGCCATTAAATATTTGGCGGAGCTGCAGCAATTCAAGATGTTCCGGGCGATAAGCATCGCTATTCTAAATGTCAGAAAAAGAGGGTGAAAAACAATAAAACTGTGAGAATGTGCCATCTGTGCCACAAAGTCCCCCAGACAAAGGACAGAGCAGACAGATATTGTGTTCGCTCTCCCATCTGCACTCGTCTTATAAGACTGTCCTCTTATGAATTGGTTCACCCTAAAATATTCACAAGGGAGAAATTATAATGATCATCTAATTTTTCATTAACTCAGAATAATGACGTTGATGATGTGGAACAGTTTAACAGAGTTGAATTCATCATGCAATATCATCTTACAAGTGTTATTGTTTTTTTTCATTAAAACACTCTGTTGGAAACCATAAATTCATTGAAGTAGTTCAATTCAATTCAATTCAAGTTTATTTGTATAGCGCTTTGTACGATACAAATCATTGCAAACCAACTTTACAGAAAATTTAGTTTCTACAATATTTAGGAGTAGCTTATCAGTGGTGACTGTCAGTTTATGTGCATATGGCAGAAATGTAGTTGTAGAAGTAGAATGTAGACGTAGTTTTAGTGGATAAAAAAAGAGAAAATGGGGTTAAAAATAATAGTGGACCCCACTGACCTCAGTTCTTTTTTTTTTTTTTTTTTTGGGTGACCTGTGTCATTGCAATGTGTCATGGGATTTTTTTGGCCAAAAAAAAGGCATCTTGGAAGACGCCATAAAAATTTGTTGCCGTTTTTTTTTTTTTTTTTTTTTTTTTTTTTTTTGGAAACAACCTATGATGCACCTAGGTAGGCAGCTGACAAAACTGTAATATCTACAAAGCTAAAACCATAGTGGGAACTTCTGATATTATATTATAGTTTAGTGCATTATATAATGTAAGGAAATTAAATATATTAAAATAAATGTAAAAGGAATTTACATAAATATGTAATTTAAAATATAATTATAACAAATAAAATGTTCTATAATATATACATATATATATACATATATATATATATATATATATATATATATATATATATCTGTGTAAAACTGTATATAATTAATTAATATTATAAATATAATTTTTTATAAATATAGTTGTAACAGTTCGTAGTTCGGGAAGAAGGAGGCAGGTAACCGGCAAACATTCAAACAAAAACTTTAATAATAAAATAATCACAAAGTAGCACGACAGCCCCTTGCACACAAACAGAAACAAAATACAAAATAAAACCCAGGCCTGGTCCTCTCTCGTCCTTCACTGTCGTTACTCCTCCGTGGGACTCGAGACCAGAGAGTGGTGCAGGTGTCGCTCATTTTTTTTTAATATAAAGGGATTGTTTTATTCCCACGGCTCTCGGCCCCGCCCCACTCATCACAATAGTGTTTTGTGTTAATATTTTATATTTAATAAATACTTAATTGAAACTATTTTTTTTTTATTCAAGAATATATGTATTAATGAGCATATTTAATTTCATTTTACACTTATGTGAGTATACAGCATGTGCAAATACAGAATTAAATCATACTAATTAATGGATCAAGTCATAATTAATATGTGCAATGTTGTGGCAGATGATTAAATTACTAAATAGCGATGCCATATTAAACTGACAGTTCAGTTTGGCTGTGATTCTGATACTTGAAGTGCAAAAAGGAAATATTATAACTTGGCATGGAAAAAACCTTTGGCAATACTTGGCAGCTGAGAATGATAAATATTACCAGTGAAGTAAGATAAACAACTAATCATACAATATATACTGCTAATGAAGTAAGGAAAAACAACTAATCATATTGTATATTAAATGAAAGTCCCACAGGTCACAGAAAACTTTCTGTAGACCATCTGGCGCTTTGATAAGAAAAAAACACTTGTTTTAATGAAAGTGACCAATGCATGTCCAACATTTGTGTTTTAGTATCATAAATGCATGCAACCAGAAAGCAAATGTATTATTCTGACAGACGAGGGGAACTGCTTCACGAGAGCATGTGACGGCATTGCTCGAGCAGAAGATGAGGCGTTCAGTTCAGCGGCATCATGGGAGGCGATGTGTGTGCTTCCTCTGGGTCTGACCCCTCTGTTCTATCAGTCTAGGATTTTTTTATCTGCATGAATAATAAATAGCTCACAACCATGCAGCGCTGGCTTGTTTCATGTGCGCGCGTAGATTACCGTTTCCTAGGAATTGCTGACATGTTGGTTGATGGATCACTGCTCTGATCTAATACACGGGGTACGTCGTGCATTTATCACGGAAATGGATATGTCTGTAGACTCTAACTAACCCATAACCGCATTACATTCATAGCCATGTTGCATAGATAAACCGGATTTCAGAGTCCAGCTGCATGGGGAATCACTTTATCTGGAACGTTCCTCGCAGGCTTATCGTCGTGTTCATAGTTGAGAAATTTTCAGACAGACAACCTTTTACCCAAAGCCTCTTTTTTGACACAAACAACCCAGCAGACAATGAAACCTCAGCACGCTTAACCTTTCCACAGATGCTGGAGATATTCTCAGCCAAACTCAGACTATATTCCTATCCACAGAAACCTTTATGTGCAAATATTGCAACAGATAGTTTCCCACGAGTGGCACAATAAAAGAAACAATGAATACGATGTAGAATATAAAACATACAGAGAAGATAGCAATAGTATACATACTGTACAGTAGCTAAGACATTATTAGAGAGATAAATGTATATGAAGATTTCATACAAAGATAATGGGCCTCATTCATGAAATACAAGCCTTTTGCAGCAGATAAAAGCAACCAAAAGTAAATTATTTTCCATAAGGGTTCGTATTTGAAGCAATATTAGTGGCAGACTGTTTATTATATGAAAGAGTTGAGCATATTTCAGCTTTTTGCCAATAAGCAGCGACATGATGCTGTACCTAGTGAAGATGATAAAATAAAATAAAATTGTGTAAACTATTCCGTCATGCACTGTTGCATTTTTTTGAAGAAATTAATAATTTGATTCAACAAGGATACATTAAATTGATCAAAAGTGACAGTAAAGACAATGTTACAAAAGATTTATATTTCAAATAAATGCTGTTCTTTCGAACTTTCTATTCATAAAAGAATCCAGAAAAAAAATGTATCACAGTTTTCACAAAAATATGAAGCAGCACAACTGTTTTCAACATTGATAATAATCAGAAATGTTTCTTGAGCAGAAAACCACGATATTAAAATGATTTCTGAAGGATCATGTGACACTAAAGGCTGGAGTAATGATGCTGAAAATTCAGCTTTGATCACAGAAATAAATGACGTTTTATAATATATTCACATAGAACTCAGTTATTTTAAATGATAATAATATTTTATCAACAATAAAAGCATAAGAGACTTCTTTTAAAAATCTTAGTGACCCCAAACTTTTGAACAGCCGTGTGAATTCACTTGAAATCAATAGGCAAAATCTTTGTGTAATGTCAATGAAAGGACCCAGTTGTTCTTCGTCTGTGTTTGTGCTGCAGTGTTTAGAATAGTTTGTAATGTAGCTTGAATTTGGTTGGAATACAAGACAGGAAAGTATAACAGTTGACTGTTTTAATATTAACAAAACATACATTAATCTATAATTTCCATGCTCCAGAGGGGAACAACGAACAAGTTTATTTAAAGAAGAAAAGCCCAACAGGGAGCTCAAAATTCACTTTTGGATCAAACTGGACACAGTGTTTTTTTTAAAAAAATGAGGTTCCTGGTATTCAGGGCAAGAGATTTGAACATACTGAATATATCTACTTTCTGGACTTCTCATAATAGCATTCTTGTGTTTATTTAAAAAAGACTTTTGTGGTGTTCATGTTATTATGCTAACAATACCTAACAAGTTTGCCAGTATGGTTGAAATTAGTTGCTGTAAATATAAAAAAATGCAAAGCTGATTTTTAGCATCATTACTCTTCTTCAGTGATCCTTCAGAAATCATTCTAATATGCTGATTTGCTGCTCAAGAAACATTCACTTTGATTAACAATGTTGAAAACAGTTGTGTTGCTTCATATTGTGTGGTAATGTGTGAAGTCGTGTCTCTAAGTTTATGCCCTTTAAAGCACTGCTTGTAACAAATCCATCACCTTCAACAATACATTTCAAAACAAATTACTGTTGGACACTTTTTTTTCTTTTGGTCTGCATAAACATGAAGATGGATTTATTTTGACCTTTATGCCACATATTTGAAAAATATGTAGCTGTGCACATCAGTTATTATCATATTAGCTGATCAAAAGACATACTTTTCTACTAGACAGACAGGATCTAAACCTATTTATATCTCCCTCAAGGGCCAGTCCACTTCTGTAGTCGATCAATTAAAGGAGTAGTTCTCCAAAAATGAAAATTTGCTGAAACTTAACCCACCCTCAGGCCATCCAAGATTAGGATGAGTTTGTTTCTTCATCAGATTTGGAGAAATGTAGCATTCCATCACTTGCTCAGCAATGGATCCTCTGCAGTGAATGGGTGCCGTCAGAATGAAAGTCCAAACAGCTGATAAAAACATCACAATAATCCACAAGTAATCCAAGGTATTTTAACTCCAAAATAAATCCATAATAAGGCTTCCTCAAGTGAAAAAGTTATCTGGTCTTAAACTGGACAGAAATATGCACAGATCAATCATTGTTTACAAGCCACAACAGTCCAACACAGATCTAAACAAATATTTTGGTGGATTTTTATGTGAGAGGACAACAGGAGGTGCACTTTTTTAACAATAGAGGAAGCGTTATTATGGACTATGGACTCATATTTCAGCCAGGAGCAACGGTTTGAATTTGTTGGATTTGTTTCTTACAAACACTCAGCTTTTCACTTCATAAGACATTTACTGATGGACTGGAGTGGTGTGGATTACTTGTGTGATGTTTATATCAGCTGTTTGGACTCTCATTCTGACGGCACCCATTCACTGCAGAGGATCCATTCCTGAGCAAGTGATGGAATGCTACATTTCTTCAAATCTGTTCCCACGAAGAAACAAACTCATCTAACATATAGACACTTTTCAGCTTTGTGTGAAATACCCTTCAAAGTGTTTTGATCACAGTGTCAAAGGCTGTAAAGGGAAACCAGATAATTTAGTCAACGCTGTGACGTTCAAACGAAGCAGTTGTTTTCTCTTCTTGCATGCTTAAGTGCTACTGTTTTGCTAGAGAAAGTGGCTGTAATTAAAATGTTCAGCTAAACGTTAAAGCTCTGCGCTGATATACGAGCGTCCACAGTGACAGGCACTAAAAAGAAAGAGGCTACATCACTCGCAGCTCATCCTGTTGGGGTTGGCTTTCAGCTCTTGGCAGGCAACGTCAAAAAGACGGGCTGTAAAAAGCACTGAATTAAGGTGGAGGGTCAGCCTTAGCAGTGTCACTCGGTTGACTGCAGATGACTAGACAGTGCAATGTGAGGACCGTCTCATCTGGATACATGAGTGTGTTTATAGAGGAGTTTTGACATTGTGATGGCAACTTGCTAAGTCCTGCTCTTAATCGGGACGTCCCGTGGCTGCTGTGCTCATTTCTGGAGTTTGATCATAAAATCAAGAAGAGTGCCAAGAAATAAATGGTTTTGCTGTGGCATTTTCATTCTAAACACACTGTAAACTCAAATTTATATACAGTATATATAGAAGTCATGCGGACATGATCCTGATTAAGTTAAGGGTTTGGGGCTAGTATGTTTTTTTTAAATGCTCCTGAAAGAAGTCCTTTCTGCTTATTAAGGCTGGATTTTTTATATAAAAAAAATTAAAATACCATAAAAATAGTAATAATTGTGAAATGTTATTATTATTTAGAAAACAGTTTTCTGTTTTAATATATTTTAAAATGTAATTTATTCCTGCGATGCAATGTTGAATTTTCAGCAGACATTATTCTAAAACCATGACACTTTTTCAGGATTGTTTGCTAAATATATACGTTTTAAAATATATATGAATGTATAGACGATTTTTACATTATGTAAACATTATATACATACAAATACATTGAAAATAATTTACATTACATTCGCACACTTTTATACAAAGTGCCAAGGGTGTTTATATACGAATATACAAAATTGGAAAATGTATATATTATATATTATATATATATATATATATATATATATATATATATATATATATATACACTGTATATAGTTTCCGATTTTGTATATTATGCTGTATATGTGACCCTGGACAACAAAACCAGTCATTAGAAGTAAAGCATACTCTTTATAAATAAATTTTTATTTACAACTTTGAAAATGTATTTTTTACATTGCACATTCCATATAGTCTCTTTAATGAGTTAAAAAATATATATATTTAATAGACAAAAACTGTACTAGAATCGAGTGTAACATGATTTTAGATGGCATTTAGCATGTCACACCACAGGACACTGGACAAGTATTTCATGTCAAAACCCACATGCAAACAAACTCGGTTGGAGTCCAATTGATTTCTGATGAGCAGATATCATAGCTCAGGATTTTATCAGTCGAATATCGTCTCGGACGAAATGCCACTCGCATGCTGTTTGTGTACAGAACGCCAGGGGACGTGTTCCTGACTGTGAATAACACAAAACAGTGAAACATCACGCTGCGTAATCCCCCATCCAATTAGCCAAATCCACTCCACACGTCTAATCTATAGCAGCATGAGAGGAGCGCATTAACACGACGCCGCTCTTTCCTGTAGGGAGGAAGGAGTGCAAGAACAAGTAGTCCTAATGAGGAGCTCTGACCTATACGAGGCTCAGATCTTCACACGGCTCGGCCTGCTAACGGTGGCCCCCGATCTTCACAAGGAATGCTTCAGGGGACGTGACTCGCCAGCCATTTGATCAGACGCTAAGAAGGGTCACCGAAGCCAGCCCCACATGAAGCGGCGAGGGCGCATTTGGTATGCGGAGCCGAGAGCGAGCGGCTTGCATGACTGGTTCAACTGGCATTTGACATCACTTCCAAGATCTCGGGCTTCAGGGAAGGGAGCACTGGAGACACAAGAGACGAGGCTGTAAACTTGGTTTTCACTGTTACAGAAGTCGGCAGGGTCTTTTAACTCTGTTGTAAATGCTTAGTTAGGGTCAACTCGTGAAGTACTGCTTGCAACCCATTTTACTCGTGACGTGTGATGTATTTTTGAGTGAAAATGGATATTAAATGGGAAAAATGCCGGATGGGATGTAATTTTAATCTTTAGTTAAATTATAAACGGCTTTAAGGTCACTTTTAATGCATTTAAAGAATCCCTGCAGCATAAAAGTATCAATTTATAAAAAAAAATTAAATAAATAAATAAAAAGTTACTGACCCGAGACAAAATCTTAATTACATTTCACACGTATATATATAAATGTAGGGAGATACATAATTTTAGATGTCTGCATTGCAAAAAAAAAATTTCTTAAGTATTTTGTCTTTTTTTCTTCTTCTAATAAACCTACATAAACATCCTTAAAGCAAGACAGATGTAAAACCTTACTCAATTTAATGTGATTTACGCTTTAAAAAAAAGAAAGAAAATGCAATTTGCCAGTATTTTAAGGCATATAAACATCATTCAAGATATATTTCTTTTTCAGTCTTATTTTAAGGATATTTAGATATTTTTACTTTTGTTTATTTGAATTGATTGATTGATTGATTGATTGATTGATTGATTGATTGATTGAAATATGTTTTCCAATAAATCATGCACTATAAAAAAACAGAACTTGTATTATTAAACAAAATGTATAATTAAAAAAAAAATAATAATAATTATGTTTTATGTTGACTTTAAATAATAAATTAAATAATGTGCATTAGCATATCTCAGCAAAAGAGAAAGTATAAAAAAAGAATACTGACTCTCAGCATCAATGGCAATAACATCAGAAAATATCTTGAAAATGATATATGATATATGAAATCATCTGAACAATCCTTCAAAATAGCAATCATTTCAAAAGGTTCTTTTGTTTGCATGCCCTTCGCAGTCTTCTCCGTAATGAATTTTCCTGTTATTCTAGTCATGCAATCTTTAAGGTATCATTACATAGGCATGGACCTCATAGCATAAGAAGAAAAAAAAAACTCAGCTGGGAATAAAATCATTATAAATTGGGACATGTCATCTCCTAAACTTTCTAATAGAGGGCAGTTGCAGGGAATTTTGAAGGTTGAAAGTCGCATGTAGACCTGGCCAGCAATGATGGGTCCTGCTTGTTTTCCCCAGCGAGCCGGAGAACTATCAGGTCTAAATGGTGCCGAGCACATTTAGTACCAAAATGATGGATTGTACCCACCAAACATTTCCTCCTATTTTAAGTGAAAAGGAGTCCAGAGGCTAAACTCCATCCGTATGCTGTTACTGGCACATTTATATCCATTTGATATAAAATGGACAGCTCTGACCCTCTATTCTTATGACATATGTTCAAAAACATAAATAGCAAATGTGCACCAATTTAAGTTACGTAACCAGAGCTCCAAAAAAAAAAAGAAATAAAAAATGAATAAACCAAAGATTTGTTCATTTGTGTGATTGTTTGCTTTAATTCTGTATATATAAATATATAAAAGCCTTAGGCATGTTAGTAGAAAGAATGGTGTTCGGCCAGTTATTTCTATCTTTTGCAGTTATTTCTATCTTTTGCAGTTATTTCTATCTTTTTGCAGTTTATCAGTAGAAAATATCAGTTTACATTTCCAAACACTCATTTTGCCATTAATTTTAATAAGACTTTTGCACAGTACTGTGTGTGTGTATGTATATATATATATATATATATATATATATATATATATATATATATATATATATATATATATATATATATATATATATATATATAATTTATTTATATTATATAATTAAATGCACCAGATAGCATTTTTTTATTATTAATATTATAATTTTTTTCACAATCCACTGTTGTTGTATTGTTAATACAACTATTTACTTTTTTGAACATTTCTGTATTTAATCACATTTTCATTGTTTAGATGTGATAAACCACTGGAGGCCGAACAATAGGCTTTGTTTGTTTGTTTGTTTGTTTTTACAATGGGTTTTGTTCATTCTGCTTTGTTTACCATGGTAAAAATCACTGTAATGTGTATGTTCTTGTGGTTTAATTCATTATTTTGTTGTACTACAATTATTAGAAACTTGATACTTTGAAAAAAAGTTAGAGGTTACTCTACCAAACCAGCTATTTTTGCTTTAGCAAAGAACATACTTGTAGTTGAATTAATTAGTCTACGTTACATGGAAAATAAATCAATTCATGGCTTTTTCCTCTGCTCTGACTAGATACTGCCATATTTTGGAGTGTTTTTGAACTGCCACAGTAATTACAGCGGCACATTCACAGAAAATATAGATGGTTTTCCACGGATAATACAATGACGTCTCAGCTGTTGTTGTTTTCTAGACTGTTACAGAAATGTTTTCTAAACGACTGAATAAGACACCGTCTTTTTCCACTTTTTGACTGCAAATACATTCACTCACCCTCAAGACATTCCAAACCTGTATGACTTGATTTTTTTCCACATAATAAGAAATAAAAGCATATGGGTTTGAAATGACATGTGGGTGACTAAAAGATGACCGTTTTTTATTTTAGACTTTGAAGTATTCCATTAAACCTCTCAAATGCTTTAGCCCAGAACATCACGTCATCGAGGAGCTGCAGATTTGCTGGGAACCCACGTGTGGAGCCGTGGCACATGTAGGGAATGATGCCCAGCGCTCGGACTCTGCTGTCTGGCTGTTGTCGAGCTCGGACGAGTGTTAAGCAATGAGGCCCCAGCGAATAGCAGTTCTGCCCTTAACTCATCCCTTCTGGCAGGCCTGTGTGCTAATGATCTGTGTGCCCGAACTGTTAGACGATCCGCAGCCTGTCCCAGCGCGCAACGCTTGCCCAATATACAGCCACTCACTTACCGCTAACATAAGACTTCTCTTAATACACAGCATGTATTTTAATACACCTTTGAAACATGAGTTGGTTTATTTATTTATATGCGTGCTCTTGGCATGCTCTCTACTGTCTGGGGAGTCTTTCTCTATCGCTCTCTCAGAGGTGCAGCAGCATCTAGTGGTCTTGCTGGAAAGAAATGTTTGTGTGTGTATTTTTCTCACCTTTGCCTCCGTGGTGTTTATGCAACGTCTTGCAAAAAGATAGCTGCTGAATAGTAGTTGTTCCTCTAATCTGTTCTGCAAATCAAAATGCTTTGTTTGATTTTGTTCTGGGCACATGCAAATAAAAAAATATATAGTTGCATGTATTTATGAAGCATGAGAAGAACAAATGTCTGTGCGAATTTATCATTAAAATGCGTGAATTGAAACTGGATGAATGCAATAAAGTATTGCAAGAATTTAAGCATAATTGGAAAAATACAAGCGATGCGCAAAGTATTCAGTTGCGTAAGTTTCGTCGATTTACACAAAGTCAGTTTATGGTTTTACGACTGATTAACACTCAAACTCTAAAACAATGCAGCTCATGTAGAGTGCAACAATTTATGTAAGAGAGATTTTCCGAACAATCTACGTAAAATGCTAAAATGATTCGTCTTAAGGTCTCTTCACACCAATGACAATAATTATAATGATATAGTTTGAAAAGTAGTTCTGAATGTAAAAGAATAGCAGAGTTCATATGATAAAGCACAGAGGAACAATAAAATTGGAATCAAATTTTTTTACTTTAATCCAACTGATTAATAAAACAATGACAGCCAATAAGAATTCATCCTGCTTTAAAGAGCTAGAGCATTTTAAGCACAGGCGACAAAACTACAGGATGTGCTAATAACAAACAGAACAATATTGTGCGGTTTTGCACACGCTAGTATAGTTATTGTTATAGTTATTGTCTTGGTATGAACGTGTCTTTTTGACAGTTTATGCAATTAGCTAAGTATTAAAACGTTTGATGTAATTTGTGCAGAATTTGTTTGAATGAGAATCCAACAGTTTACACAGAAATTCATTTGAGTTGTCCTTTGTACATGAGGCCCATAAATTTAATTTACAGTTTGTGTGAAATATTGTAAATAACCTTTATATATATATTTTGTCACAAATGTTTATTTTTATTACAAAATATTTAAATTCTTACTGTAAAATGATTTGTCATTTATTTTTCTGTTGGTGTTTTTTTTTTTTTTTCATTACAAAATATGTGTCAGTATTACGACAAAAGCAAAATATTCATAAGAATTTTTTTGCCATTTTGTAAAAAAAATTGTTTTTATCATATTTACTTATTTTTACTACAAAATATGTTTAATTATTATTGTAAAATCAAAAATGATTCGTGAGAAGCATCCCTTCTATCATTTTAATTCCTTTTTTATGACTTGCTGTGGTTCCCATAGCCAGTGTTTTGTAAGAAGAAACTGGTCGTCCATTTATTTGTTACATAAGGTTCATCTAATCCCACATGTACTGAATCAAAAAAAAAAAAAAAAACCCATCATCATCTCTCCCTTTTCTGTACATTCCACTGTTGTGTGTTTATCTCGACAGCCTCCTAAAGCATCCATGCTAAGGTGTTAATATCAGCATCCAGCCTAACAGCTTATGAATGCTAACCAAAAGCTCGGTGTGAAAGCTCTCCAGATCTCTGCATCCGTGCTCACAGATTAGCACTTCAAAAAGGGCAAAGCGGTCTCCAACTCTGACACGCCGTCAATACACATTCTTTAATGTCGTGCCTCTGGCTGTTGCTGTTGACTCGGCAGATAACCTCGGCGTCATTTAGCGCAGCTTAGTTCTGCAGAACGTGACATCCAGCACCTTTTAATCACATTATAGTATTATTATTTGTCAGAAACCTAATATACTCACATGATGACACATACAGGATGTGTACAGGTTTCCTGTGCCAACAAGAATTAATGTCACTTTGCTTGAGGTATTTATGGCGAATTGCGTAATGATTCTTACAGGGCTCTGGTACTCATACATGTCTAATATCAAAAAATAACTCAAAAAACAACCCCACGTCAAGGATTCAACCTAAGCTGCATTCAACGTAATGCAAACATACAGCAGCAAATTTAAAATGTAATGAAGTAAAACCATTTCCTTGGCCAGTATTTTCATCTTATTTTCCAGTAAAAATAAGTATTCAAGATCAATTTACTTGAGGATTTTAAAAAATATAGTTCACCCAAAAAGGAAAATGTGCAGAAAATGTACTCACCCTCAGGCCATCCAAGATGTAAATGAGTTTGTTTCTTCATTTGGAGAAATGTAGCATTGCATCACTGTTTCAGCAATGGATGCTCTGCAGTGAATGGGTGCCATCAAAATGAGAGTCCAAACTGCTGATAAATACATTGCAATAATCCACAAATAATCCACACCACTCCAGTCCATCAATCAATGTCTTGTGAAGTGAAAAGCTACATGTTTATAAAAAATAAACCTATCAAGACATGTTTGGCTTCTTCCAGTGAAAAAGTCCATCTCCTGTTGTCTCTCACATCAGAATCCACACACACATTTGTTTAGATCAGTTTGGGCTTGTAAACAGGGCTTGATTTGTGCAGATTTCTCTCTTGATTCAGACCATATTACTTTTTCAGTAGAAAAAGCAACATTATATATATAGGACATATATTTTAGCAATTTTTTGAAGTCATTAAGAGAAATGGCTTGATGGATTTGTTTCTTACAAACACGCAGTTTTTGGCTTCACAAGACATTAATTGATGGACTGGAGTGCTGTGGATTACTTGTGGATTACTGTGATGTTTTTATCAGTTGATTGGACTCTCATTCTGTCGGCACCCATTCACTGCAGAGCATCCATTGCTGAGCAAGTGATGCAATGCTACATTTCTCCAAATCTGTTCTGACGAAGAAAACAACATAAATGATAACTATGAAGTTTTAAAAACATATAATTCTGGCATTTTTATAAAATGCTAAATCAGTGAAGAATTGGGCTAAGCCCCTAACATGAGTCACCTGAGAATATTTCCTACGATTTGTACAGCACATACAGTATCTCCCATCAGATCAGTCAGAACCCTGCACTGATAAGCATCAATCTGTTTGCTTTCTGGAGTGCGGTGCACTTCGTTAATAAAATCAATCTGCACACGTCTGAGGCTCTGGGCTCAGAACTGGTGATGTACCAGAAGCAGAGATTTTATCGATGACTCGATGTAATGTCTCGGCACGAGCTCATTTTCTCTTGTACAAAAGGCAGTAAGAGTATAATGCAGATAAATAATAGAGTACACCTTTGGTTGAGTGAAGACTGTCTAGGGCCATTTTACTTTGACCTATAAAGGTACACCTTATACAAAAGGGAATATACAAGTATATTATCTACTAAACCCTTAAACGGAATCTTTTAAAGGAATCTGTTGAATTCTTATAGACTTCTCTAGCAACACAGAATGGATCAGGTTAGCAATTATTTTCTGTGAAAAACGTGTGCCATGATGTTATGCATGCCAGTTTTACAGTTTGTTTGTTTGTTTGTTTCATAGTCCATCTAGGAAAAATCAAACATCACTTATGTAATGCAATCTCTTCATTAATCCAGATAATTTGAAGAATCATTTCTGTCTTTAGCACAAAAGCTGCTGAGTGAGTTATGAAACAAACTGTATTATTCAAGCAATTCAACACGAGCAAGAGCATTTGTACTATACAGCAGATCAGTATACAATAAGTTGAATAACTTAGTTTTGACACAATATTGCCAATTAGTTTTGATTCTTGCTCCACCAAGGAAAATGATTCCAGAGCTGTGCATCTCTGAACAAGAAGTAGCATGTTTCCTTCCTGAGTGATTCAGCATTATTTGATTCGATTGAATGGACGGATCAATGACTCACTCCTAAAGACAGCCATTTGTTTTGTCCCTGAGTAAATTCATGATCTTAAATGCTTCGGTTCCTGCTTTCTTCCTGAATAAATCAGTGTTTTAAATGAATCGATTGAATGAACGATTCAATGACTCGCTCATAATGACACCCAGTTATTTTGTCCCTGTGAATCTGTGTTCGTGAATGCTTCAGTTCATCGGTTAAGTGAATGCTTCAGTCAGACGCTCACATGCGTTGTTCCTGAATGAATCAGTGTTTTGAATGAATCAACTGAATGAATGATTCAGCTAGTCACTCAAAAAGGCACCCAGTTGTTTTGTTGCTTTTTGTTCCTGTGTTTTTGTGTTTTTTTAGTTTATTGGTTTATTGAGTGATTCAGTCAGTTGCTTTATTGTTTTATTATTTAATGTTTTAAAGTTTTATTGGTTGATTGGTTGAGTGAGTAGTTTGACAATAAATATGTCTAAATTATGTATTTTTTTTTTTTTTTTTTTTTTACAAACATGACGTTGAAGTTTGCCTTTACAAGATGTTAATTGACCTTCTTTGTTCCAAAATGAACTAATGTTTTAAACAAATTGGTTGAGTGAATGATTCAATGACACACTAAAAATGACGGGTCATAATTTTGATTGTGTTTTTGAGTGAATGGGTTGAATGAATTAATCACTGACTCACTCAAATATAGTCACTTGTAGCCACCAACTGGTGCAATGATGTAACTCAGAGGAAGAGTCACTGAAAAGACTCCAAACTGATTGCAAAGTTGCAACTAACTGTTGTATAATTATATTTTGTTGCTTGTTGAAATCGTTATCCCAATTTTAGGTAATATTAATAGTGAAGCTTGCCTTAACAAGCACTGCTAGCCATTAAATAGTAGAAATATTGTACATGTCTACAGAGTTGAAGAACAGCAAGGCATTTTAAGAGTGAAACAGAAAACCAGTGACGCGTCTAACAATGGACTAGACATTTATAGGCAATTTTTACAGATAAATCTTGGCATAATGCCTGCAAATAAGTCCAATTTATAAACCTCTCACTATGCCATGTTGGGTTGAGAAGAGATTCCAGCGATCCCGTTCAGTCATTTTCAGAAAATCCGTGCTTCTGCTTGGTACAAAAAATACCAGAACAGCTTAGTGGAGGATTAGACTTGCACCTGGTCCCCAATGAATTCTCTAACAGTGTTAAAACTGAAAAAGTGAACTGTGCGGCGAGCCAGAATGAGATTTCCATGCAAAATTTTGGCCTCATCTTCCTCCTCCTTTATAATAATCCCAACTCAATCCATCCCTCAGTTCAAAATGTGCCTAAATCTTCATTCTCTCAGTGTATTTTAGTGGTGTTGCATATGCTAAACTGACTCTCTGTGCATGATTCCAGGTGATCGACATTAAGGAGAAGCTGAAGGAGTCTAAGAAATTCTGGTCATCGCTGCCAGACAGCATCTGTGCAGAGGACGAAGTGACTGACCCAGATGAGGAGCAGTGCTGGAACAGTCACACAAAGGGAAGGTACGACGGTCACCTTCAGACACAGATTCCCTTGAGTCGCATTGCAGATTGTTGTGTTTCAATGACACCTTCCATGGTAATTGTTTTAGCGATATTAGGTCATATGGAAAATACAAAACACACTCTTGGCACAATAGAAGGTTGCTGTCTGTCCACAAAAAAAAAAAAAAAAAAAAAAAAAAAAATTGTGTTAACCAACCAAAATAAATAAATAAATAAATTGAATGGAATGAAATTGAATATGTGCAAATTTTGTATTAACCAATGGTGGTGTAAAATATTAAATTAAAATGTAAAATGTTAAAATTCAATTCAATTTGTAATAATTCTAAATCATTTCTGAAAATTTTACTCTGGTTAAAAGTTTAAGTTAGGGGTCAGTACGAAGAAATTAATAATTTTATTTAGTTAGGATGCATTAAATAGTACAAACGTGACATTAAAGACATAAGGTAATATAATGAAAATTCAACTTTGCATCAAAGGAATAAATTACATTTTAAATGTACTGGTAACATGCTTTTAAATATGTAAGTATTCATAATTTTTAACCATCACAATTACCTTTCTAATTTTATTTTAGGCAGAAACTAGTTGCATAGTGTTTGGATTTCTAAAGTTCAATAAATTCAAAATAAATATACTGAAATAAATTGTTACTATAATTTTTGAAAATTCAGCTTTGGGGTAAAGTACATTAAAAAAAAATCAAAAAGAGAAAAGCTGTTTTAAATTAAAAAAAAAAATTTAGCTATGGTGAGAGGAAGAGATTTATTTCATCAATCAATCAATCAACCTTACCAACCCCAAACCTTTGAATGGTTGTGTATATTAATATGTGAAGTAGAGATGTTGCATCCATAAACAACTATACCACTTTGTGTTTAAAAACAGCCTTTTAATAAGTTCTTATTTGTCTAGACACGTTTGGAACAAGTACACTGACAAGCTATCAATGCAACACATTCATTTAGTGTGATTAATATATATATATATTTTTTTTTTTATTAAAATGCTGCAAGACTTGCATGTTACATTAGAGTTTCTTAAACAGCATTTAAGACAAGTATACATGGAATGAAATGCAATAAAAGGCTTTGGCTGGATTGACAGGCCTGTGGTTTTACAGTAGTTCATCCCTTCAGTTCATCTCAGTTCTCATGAACATGCCATGATGTCTGTCACTCCGTCTGCCCGCCTTTGACAATAAGCCAGACGGCTTGGCAGAAAACCCGTCCGCTTTCCAGTCCTCCACAAGTGATAATATCAGCAGATGGTGCAATATAAGATGTGTTTCATTTTCTTTCCAAGCGGCCTCATCATGTAAATGACCCGTACTGTGTGAAGAGAGGTTTTTTTAGAGCCCCTAAAAGACAAATTAATGCAAATGATAAGACTTGGTGGAGCTGAAATACATGTGATTTTTATTTTTTATATATACATATATTTGTCAGATCTGGTCTCCACGGGAGTACACCGGTCTCATTATTGGCTAATTACTGCTTAAAAACCAAATGGATTGCATTTGAATAGGAGCACATTTGCGATGCTGCAACCTGGGAGCATTCAACAAGTTTCATTTATTTTTACACAAAGCACCACCTGAAATATTAATTAGGCACAAACAATTACCTCTTGCTAAATTGCTTATTAGGAGATTAGATCTCAATAGAGTTGGTTGCATGCATAATGCTGCAGCATGTGTTTATACTGACTCACAGGGTTCAGATAAAGAGGCAGAAATTTAGCAAAGGCAAACATGGTATATGCAGTTAATTCAGTGTGAATCACAGATTCGACAGATTCCATTGTGTAGATCATTCAAAAAGATAATTGTGACTACAATTTATTGCTTTAAAATTCATCAGTTCGCACTCATCACATTCACATTTATCACTTTATTTTATTTTAGGCAGAAACTGGTTGTTTGGATTCAAATTCATCTAATTTAATTTGACTATATTTCTCATTAAAGTTTATTACAGTTACATTTGGATTTTTTTTTTTTTTTTATATTTTTTTTTAGGCAGAAACTGGTTGCATTTTGTTTGGATTTATAATGTTCATAAAAATTCAATATTTATATAAATGTATTAAAATAAATTAATTTTTACTACGGTTTACAATTTTAAACTTCATCACAGTTACCTTTTTTATTTTATTTGGCAAACAAACTGGTTGAATAGTGTTTGGAATTATAATGTTTAATAAATTCAAATAAATTTATAGTAAATAAGTTTGACTATAATTTTTCATGTTAAAGGTTTCATCACAGTTACCTTTTTATTTATTTATTTATTTATTTAGACAGCGGTTGCTTGGATTTATAATATTCAGTTAATTCATATAAATGTATTAAAATTTAGATTTAAATAAATTTAAATTTAAAGATTAAGAATCTCATTTTTAGAATGATGATCCATTAATAATCTAATTTGCAAAATGATTTATTTACTAAATTTGCATACTTATTTATTCCATATTTATTGCCTTTTTGCAGCTACTTCAAATAATATAATCTGCTAAAGTGTTTTTTTATTTTTTATTTTTTTTTATTTAACCAGGAAAATGCTTGAGATTAAACAAAATAAACAAACAAATAAATAAATAAATAAAATCTTTCTTTCTCGTCTTATCCTGGACAAGCAGCGCAAGTAATTACGCAAAATCTAACAATAAATAAATAAGTATTTTTTTTTTAAATTGTCAGATTACCCTAATGCCTTTTTTTGAGATAATCTGCATGTACCATATCTGTTTTATAATACATGCTAACTTATTAAAAGTGTTTCCGTTTAACTGAAACTTTAACACTTTTATTAGTTGCCTTGCAAGCACAACATTTCCTTCAAGAAATGCAGATCTAGTAATGTTTGCACCTTCTCAACCAAGGTGATTTTCACGCTGTAGGTGAAAGTGCAGCTTGCAGCCTGCCATTATTCTTGTGTTGTACAGCGCAGGGCGACGCAAAAACGCTGACTTCTGATGCACGCGGTGCAAGTGAATATTGCAAATGAAGTCATTCTGCACACAATGTAGAGCTGCAGGGCATGTTAATGTGAATGTGAGAGGTGCTGATCCTGCTGAAGTCGCTCTTGTTGGGGTCATGCTTGAGTCAACAACAGCAACACTTCATCATGTGACCATTACAAATGCAGCAAAATATTAAGGTTTTATTATAATTGGCTGGAGAAAATGCATTTCGAGGCACATAAATGTTTTTGCATGAATGTGTTTGCATAAATTATGATTCTTGTTTAATTTATTACATTTTTTGTTCATAAATGCATTTGCGAGTCCCTCGACTTCCCTTTTTAACATTTGCAATCAAATATAGATCACAGATTCAAAAAAGTGAATCATTTATGTGTTTGTTGAACCCCGACTATGAAAGCCTGGGAATAAAATATTCCCACCAAATGCTTGCCTGTTGATTTCCAGATATTTCCCTGAAGTTGTAAAAGACGGTCTCACGAACCAGCTCAATAACCCAGAGGTGGAAGTGGACATCACGAGACCGGACACCTTCATCAGACAGCAGATCATGACCCTGCGAGTGATGACCAACAAGCTGCGAAACGCCTACAACGGCAAAGACGTCTACTTCCAGGACTCCAGTGAGTTGCTTCCTTTTGAAAGAAATGCCTAAAAGTTTCAAAAATATCAGTAAAAACATTCCATCTTATACAGTTTTTTTTTTCTTTTCACAAACTAAGACAAAGCATATATTAATAATAATATACTAATATACTAAAAGCAAATACTAATATAATAATATCATTTAATTTTACCTGAAGTAACTCTAATATGGACTAACTAATATTTGTTCTAGAAATCAATTTAACAAACATTAAATAAATACAAATAAAATATTTAATGTTTATTGAGTTGGGTTTATTATTGGTTGTATACATAATATTTAGTGTTTTTGAATTTATGATTAATATTTATTTGTTACCAAAAAAAATAAATAATAAAATGATATATATAATATAGTACAACTTACATTGTGTTTTGAGGCAGAAATTATAAATGCAATTAATTCAGTGTGTGAATCAAATTGGCATTGCAGGCATTATTACTTACAAAAATATAAAATATATAACTTCCCAGTTATGTTCGATTTTGTAAGTTGGAGAATTCGCAGCCTATATAGAAGTATGTTTACTTTTCAGTGCAATTTTAAGGTACACAAACAACTCAAAGGTGAAAAAGTCAGCAAGCTCTTCTCTCTGAGTGCACCGCTCTGTTCTCAAGGAGACAAATTAGTATTTAAGTCATGCACCATACGCTCTGTTATTGGCACTTATTTTGGTTTCGACCTACTTTAGATCTGACTTTCTTAAAGGTATAATGCATAGATGAAAATAGATTCAATTGCACAGATAAAAATAAGCCCAAACTGGCATGCACATTTACACCCTTTTCTGATGCAAAAGCTCTCCAGCATGTGTTATTCCCCGTAAAGAGGCCAGCCCATCCCTCAAACGGCCGCCCGCTGGCTCCATTAATCATTCGACGGCGTCAGAAAGCGTCCCACGCCGTCTAGACCCTCTGCCAGAGTCAGTGAAATGAGATCCCTCATCTGTCACAAACTCACACCAACAGGAAGCTGAATTATGATAATGGAGGGTCGGGTCCAGGAATATTCACGTCCTCCGGTGCCATTTATGTTTGCTGGGGTTTGAGTTGATCAGGAGTAACTCTAAACCTATGTAGGGACCAACTAATAATCAGTCAAGAAATCAGTAAATCATTTTAGAAATCAAATATACATTCAAAAAAATGCTGGGTTAAATATGGACAATTGATTGTGAACAGTTGGGTTAAATGTTTAACCCAGTCGCTGGGTTTGTCCATATTTTACCCAGCGCTGGGTTGTATTTAACCCAGCATTTTTTAATAAATAAATAATTAAATATGATTTAATAATAACAAAATAATAGTAAAAGCATTCAAAATAAATCAAAAATAGAATATAAATTTTAGCAGTTGATAAAATGTAAATAGTACAAAATGCAATTACTAAGCCCTTTATAAACACACATTAAAACACATTATTACATTAAAATATATTATTAACTTAATATAACAATGCAATATATATATATATATATATATTATATATATATATATATATATTATATATATATATATATATATATATATATATATATATATGTTGATATGGAGCCTTTTAATAAAATAAGATGCAAAAATATAAAAAAAAATATAAAAAAAAACATTAAAAATGAATTGAAATTACAATATAAAATGTACCAATTGATATATTTAATATAGAGACATTAAAATGTAGTTGTTACGCCCTTTATAAGCACACATTAGGTGTCTTTAACACATTAAATATCTTTGTAATTTAAAATTTAAAATTATAATAGAAAAATTCAAATGCAGTCAATAAGTCCTTTATAAACTCACATTAAGTATCATATGTAATTATATTTTATATGTATATAAAATATAATATTAAAATAATTTAATATAACAATAAAAATATTATGTATAATAATGTATTAATAATACAAATCAATAATATTCATATACAGTAAACCTTTTAAATATTTCAAATTCTTTTTGCTTTGTATGGTTTTTGAATATTTTCGTATTTTTATAATAATTCAAAACTTATTTGCAATTTATAATCAATAAGGTTTAACATTTTATCTTTACGATTTAAAAAAAAGTCCTAGTGCATTTTTAGATATTCATTCATTTGCTTGTGTTCGATACATTTTTCTAAATTATTCTGCAGACACTAAACATGGCTCCTTAATATTTTTATTCCCCAATTTTTAACTGTACTAGAAAATTTACCTGCATTTTTCAGCGATTTTAGATGCAGCTTGCAGGTGCATGTTATTTCTGTACATTTCTTCGTACATGGACTCGTTTGTGTTTCTCTACGCCAGGTGATGAGGAGAGCGGCTCAGGCAGCGGAAGCGGCTTCACCACAGAGCCGGAAGTGATCCATACGGAGCCGCCGATGCTGGAAGCAGACAAAAGCGACCCTCAGCCACCAGCAGACGCGGCGGGCCCTCAGCAGATGCCTTCGCTGCAGTTACTGTCCGCAGTAACGGCCCTCACATGGCTGCTGCTGCTGCTGCGGTGGAGATAATGGCAGTAGGCGGCACGCAGCCACATGGACACTTAAGACAGACACAGCGTTGCTCGCGCTGTTAGCCTTTCCCTAACTGGACCGGACATTTTCCAAAAAAAATAGCAAGAAAAAGCCCATGAAAAAAAAGAGAGCAAGCTAGTTAACTAGACATGAGGAGGAAACCTTTGCATCCTGCTTGTTCCAAAGAATGCTTGGTGCAATCAGAAGCCAACTGCTCTCATTTCTAAATGAAGTTAAAAGAAAAGCAAACTTTTCGGATGAAAAGTGGTCGCCGTGCAAATGGGATCGCTTTACTTTTTCGGGAAAGAATGGGAAAATATGAAAATCTATTTTTGTTTTCCTTTTATACTGCATAAAATGAGACAAAATGCAAAATACGCTTTTTTTTTTTTTTTTTTTTTTTTTTTTAAGTGTTTCGCCCCTCCCGAGTTCATTGTGCGATAAAAAGCAGACGTTATAAAGAAAAAAGTACGAATAAAAATCTATATAAATCAACTTGTTTATGTACCACTGTGAGAATGCATGGGGAGGTCGTGAGTAAATGTTTTTAACTGTGATTTTCACACAATTTTAATGCTTTTTCTCTTTTTGTGTGTGTTTTTGTTGTTATTTTGCTGGGCTGATGGCGATTTAAGGTCATTTTATAGGACTTCAGATGGTGAGCGTGAACGTTCAGTTTTACCGAGGGCTGCTCCTGCTTAAATCAAAATTAATGATCCATATCTTAATATATAAAGGTTTTAGTTATAAAATGTTTTCCTACAGAGAAAGATTTATTTATATTTCTTATATAATTATATATTTTGGCTTTACCAGGTAGCAACTTTTATTCAAAAGCGCGTATCTTACAAAATAGCTCTCGCAAAGAAAAATGTTTGTTTTTGCTCTTTTCAGTGCAAATCCGTTAATTTAGTTAACAAATATTTTCTTTTTGGATCTGCCTGATACAGGCTATTTTAAAAGAAATTTCTTACCGAATAACTCGGTAATAACTAAGTTTCCTTTTCCCCGTATGTAATTCTGATTTGGGATAGTTTTTCTACTGAAAAGCCAGTGTTAAGCCCGACTGATTCATGTTCCTTACGCTCATTTATATACTCATCATTGTAATCGATTACATATGCACAACCCTCATTTACTTATCAACAGCTTTTTCATTTTTCAATCTTTATATGTCGCTCACCATATCATCGTTTCATGTATATGGTAACATTTACATTTAAAAAAAATATTTTGTTGTGAAACAACAGGCCTCATTTATGAAACTAAAGCAGATTAAATTTGTGTGTAAATATTAAATATATAAAACGTCTATTTTATTCTATATTTTGCAACATGCAAAATGTTTCTTTGAATTTGCATTTTTGACTTTTATTTGGGGAATAGTTAGTTAATGGGTTAAGTTTTGTTGAGTTGCCAATCAGCTGATAAAAACATCACATTAATCCACAAGTAATCATCACCACTCCAGTCCATCAATTAATGTCTTGAGAAGCCAGCAGCTGAGTGTTTGTAAGAAACAAATCCATCAAGACGTTTTTAACCTTAAATTGTTGCTTCCAGCTAAAATACAAGTAAATCCACAATAATGCTTCCTCCAGTGAAAAAGTCATCTCGTCTGAATCAGGAGAGAAGCGCTGTTAACAAGAGAAAACAAAGTGCAAAACTGATCTTAACAAATATGTTGGTGGATTTTGATGTGAGGGACAACAGGAGATGGACTTTTTCCCTGGTGGGAAGCATTATTATGGATTATGGACTCATATTTTAGCTGGAAGCAACGGGTTTAACTTAAAAATGTCTTGATTGATTTGTTTCTTACAAACACGTAGCTTCTCTCTTCACATGACATTAATTGATGGACTGGAGTGGTGTGGATTATTTGTGGATTATTGTGATGTTTTTATCAGCTGTGGGACTCTCATTCTGACGGCACCCATTCACTGCAGAGGATCCATTGGTGAAACAGTGATGAAATGCTATATTTCTCCAAATCTGATGAAGAAACAAACTCATCCTAATCTGTAATTTTAAACTTATTAATTTTTAGATGAACTATGCCTTTATTTTAAATTGCATTTAACATTTTTTTAATGAAAGACTTACATTGTTCTGCTTATGTTTCATGAACGAGGCCCAATGGATGTGAGTGGCTATGAATGTTACAAGGGCACTTTCTTGGTTTGACTTGTATCTGTAGTTATGAATGTTCCCAATCCAGTGCAATTCAAATCCGATTTATACATTGAACAAACTGACAGAATTACCAGTTTAATGGCTCAGACCTCCCATTATGAATGCTGACATGTGTTAATGTATCGTTTTATGACAGCCTCTCCAAACAACTTGTGGTTTATGGAAGACTGTTGTGCATTCATCCAGAACCACAAAGCTGTGCTTTATGTTCAAAGCCGCCTGCTAAAACATCATGCTCTTGTCATCATTGAAATGCAAAGATGCTAAAAGATCCTCTAATGTCCTCTTCTCATAGATGCGTGAAGGTTGAATTGAAGCATCAGTGAGGATGGGTGGCGTGTGGAATATAGGCACACAAACAGCTTTGAAAATGAAATGTGAGCGAGTCCGGTGATGCTCCACTGCATCTGGTTTTGAAGGCAGGACAGGTAGCAGAAGATGATGTGCTTTTTGCTCATGCCTGGGTACTTTTGTCTTCCCAGAAAGGCTCAGAAAGCACCTCGTGGGTTTTGGAAATGAGAAATTCAGTGAGCCAGGAGAGAGGGCATGTTGAGGAAAGGTCGAAAGTCAACATGAAGTCAGATTTTGAACCCCATTCACTGTAACATCTTCCTAGCTCTTGTGCTGTGCTGAAAGTCCTTTACCTAGTTAGGTGTTCCTGGTCAAAAATAACCAGCATTTTCAAAATTACTTATAAGTCTGTCCTTGTGCTATATTATCATCAAATATTGGATTCAATCTTTTATCAGCGTGTTGTTTTTTCTTCTTCTTCTTCTTCTTTTTTTCAATCAGCACAGGTTTTGTATTGCACAGGTTGCTGGCTTCTTTGATCTAAACTTATGCACCTCAGCATTTTAGTGAACATTGCTGAATTAAAAAGGTGCATTAGCTGAGTTTTTCCTTAAGCAACAATTTATTTTATTTAGTTATTTTTTCATTAAATGGTTTTATAATTGTTTGTATATTTTATAAATATGCTATTTGGTATAAAGTTTTTTTTTTTTTTTTTTGACATTTTTACATCTACTTTAAAATTGTCACCTAAAAGTAATCTTTTTTATGTAGTGTCAGCTTTTGTCACATTTGATAATCAAGCAACCTTTAAAATAAGTATTACAACATTAGCAAATCATCAGACATTGATATTTAATGCATTAACTTTGACAGCCTAAAAACATATATATATATATAACACTAAAAAACCAAATACTAATAGTATTAATATTATAATTAATATTAACTAATAGAACTACAGTGCTCCTGTAGCTCAAGTGGTAGAGCATTGCATTATGAAGCGCAAGGTTGGGGGTTCAATTGCCCGGGAACACATGATAGGTAAAAATTTCTAGCCTGAATGCACTGTAAGTCACGTCTGCTAAATGCATAAATTTAATTTAAATTTTATTTAATTTAATAGTGTACACTTTTGAAAACTAAACTAACAGGGAAATTTTAAAATAGACTTTAAAATGATATAGAAAATTAAAAACTGTTATACTTTGCCAATTATCATATTTATAATAATTATAAAATTATGAAGAAAAAAAAAAGTAGGCTAATAATTTTTGACCAGGAACACAACAAGTTCAATGAGGAGGTTAAAATAAATAAATAAATAAATAAACAAATAAATACATCTCATACACCGTGAGAGCTAATGCTTAAACATTAACTAACTTTTTTTCAGGAAAAAAAAAAAAGTATAAAATAAATCCTCTCCAGGATTAAATGACAAGAACACAGCATGAGGGCTAAATTCACTTTAAAGTCATGGTTTGTTTTTTTCTTTTTTTTTTTCTTTTTTTTCATGGAAGTAAAACAGGTCATTCTATGTTGACTTTAATGCTGAATGCAAAAGGAAATGAAGATGCAAATGTGCAAATGCAGAAGAAGAAAAATACAGAACGATTTCTGGAAGGTATAATTCATGAATGCTCATCTGATGATATCTTTGCTTCAAGGAGGTCATAAGTGGTCGAGGGTCTCAAAAAGGCTGGTTGCTATATAGATCATGAAGGGCCACGTTAGCGCAAAACCAGACGTTTTTTTCTCCGTTTTCTCTTCCATTGCCCTCCATTCTTGTGCGCTCCTTTCAGAATCTGAAGACGAAGCATGTTATGTAAAACTTTTCGTAATAGCTTGCGTGTTTCTACTTGTGGTCTGAATGTATTTGATTTTTCTCTTTTGTGCGGAGATGATATAGATTCAATGGTATCACCTATTTCATTGGTCTCGGAGGATGTGAAGACTAAGCCGTCCATCCGTCAAAAGGACAAATGGTTTTTATTTTCATATTGTAATGTGTATGATGGATACAAACCAGATCCAAGCACTCTGAGTGAACCTGTTTCTATAGTTTTGGTTTCTTTTTCCACATTGCACTTTGAAATAGAGTTCCACATTTAGATCTTTATATGAGTGACGAAACAAGAAAAAAAGAAAAACGTTTACATGTAAACAAGTACAAGCCATGTCAATTACATGTTTGAAGATTGTGGTCGGAAAGTGAACGTTGTTCCTACTGAAGCACGCTGCTTTGAGCTACTATAGGTGAAGTTTTAATGCGACGTTTATGTCGTGCAAGCAGACATGCCTTACAGTTTGTTTTCTTTCTTTTTTTCAAAGAAAAAAAAAGTACTAAATGGATTGCATATTTGGATTTTGTTACTCTCTCTTATATACGGACAAGTAATGAAGGGGTGCAAATAAACATTTTATATATATATATATATAAAAGAACTGGTTGTCATTTTATGTGTGTGCATGTAAGCCTTTATCACATACATTTATGAAATGAAGTCAATCATCAATTAGAGATATGCTGGTAACACTTGTGCAATGTTTATTTAAACATGCATCATTACTCAGGCATTCATTCTGCAGATCAAAAGACATTTTAATGGAAACGCTGATGCGATCAAATTTAGTGAAGGAAAGAAAATCAGTCATGCTTTAAGGAATAATTACAAGTATAAGAGGTGTTTATGGTTTAATGGGCAGTCTGAATGAAACTGTATCTTAAAAACTGCATGATGGGATCATAAAACATGATCAAATTAAGGTTCAGTGAATGAGTGAGTCACCTGACCCAAATCAATCGATTCGATTGATTCATTAGACAGAACTCCTGCATTTGGTTGCAGATTAGACAAAATTTTATGTTTGTTTTTGTGTGCAGTCGGCGAGAACAACACATTATTTTGCAGCACCCAGTCTTTCTCTCTCATTGCACAAAATTCACAACTCTGCTAAAATATAAATATATATTTGTGCTGCAGCACTGCAGATTCGGGAAATGCTGCTGTAACCACCTATTCAAGTTTTAATGAACCATTACAATTTACAGGAAAGTGAAGGCCTTTGTTGATGTGGAAGAAACATTAGGACAGATTTAGATTGGATTCGATTTATGTGCACAGGCACAAATTAATGCATTTATGCACATTACCTTACTGTAAGTTATTATAAAACATGCATTTTACATATGCACGTTCTTTGTGGGAACATTTGACTGAATTGTTCAGTTAATTAGGCTGAACAAATGTTTTGCATTGGTAAACTCAATACCCAAGTCAGAAACCTAAACTAACATTTCAGATGACTAATTTGACAATAAACACTTAAAATAATTCCTAGCAGTTTGTAAATGATCTTTAAACTGCAGAATTTTAAGTTAGGTATAGGAATGATGGGTGTTTTTTTAGATCCACTTCATATGAACATCTGCCAGTAGATCTTTTCCAATTCTCACTTATGATTTTTTTTTTTTTGTTTCTGGATAAGGGATGGTATTATCTTATATTGAAGCTGCTCTCACAACACATATTTTGTATTCAATTGTGTAGGAGAACCAGCTTCTTTAAAAAAACCCTCAAAATATGTCTGCGTCAATTCAGACTTATTATAACACTGTAATGATGATGATTGTACCTTTTTACCTTTGGATCCACCAAAACAATACAGTAATAAACATATAGTAGGCCTAATAAAAACCAAAAACACATCAACAAAGCAAACACTTATCACTGTAATGGTGACTTGAAACAAAACAGCCTTTTTAATATATACAGTTAATAGTGCTAATATATATATATATATATACACACACACACACACACACACACACACACACACACATATATATATATATATATATATATATATATTGATATATATATATATTATATATATATATAATATATATATATATATATGTGTGTGTGTGTGTGTAATGGTTTCAATATTAATAGTGCTAATATATACATTTAAGAGTGCTAAACATCTTTCCCTTAATTGAATCAAAAACTCAAAATATAAAAGTAAAAACCTTACATAAGTATTAATATAAGTAGTTTATGCTAAATGACCTAAAAGTTTTTTTTTTCTTTCTTTCATGTAATGACAACTTTTAAAATACACAATGTATTATAACATTTTACATGATGATCGATGCATTAACTGTGGCATGCTAAAACTAAAATGAAATCTAAAATATACTGGGGGAAAAAAAATTAATTAGAACACTGGAAAAGCTAAAACAGTGGACATTAATGAATACTAAACCAAAACTAATGGGACATTTTAAAAATAGACATAGAAAATTATATAAAAAATTTGAAACTGTGAACAAATACATAAATAAATAATGTTGCTTATATAAAAAGTGCACCATAAACCCCATCAATGAGAAAAAAAACTAAATTCAACAATGCTGAAAAAAAAGCTAACACTAAAAGTGAACATTAATAAATACTAAAGTAAACTGATGGGACCACAATAAAATGCATTTGATACTTCTTTAAAACAGTATATTTTACCTAGTAACATTTATAAAATAAAAAATAAAACCTGAAATTATTAAATTAAAAAGTTAATGTCAACAACTTTTAAATTAGATACAACATTTATATACTTAAAAACATAATGTATGCCAAACATTCTAAATAATAATAATATAAATTAGACATGTATTGGCTTTTGGATTATCAGTCCAGAAATACTAAAAATAAAATAAAATTGATATAAATTAAAAGGATATAATTAAAAGGTTAAAACAAACAGGAAATATTCTCAGCTCTTTTCAACATTAATAATAATAATAATAATAATAATAATAATAATAATAATAATAATAATAATAACAATAAATGTTTTTTGTTTTTTTTTGTAGAAAATAAGAGTTTTAAAAGGATTTCTGAAGGATTGTGTGACTGGAGTAATGATGCAAAAAATTCAGTTTGAAAGTCAGCTTTGATTGTTCTTAATAAAACTGTTTTAACTGCACTCACAAGTGAATATTAAATTATGTTGTGGGAAAATTAAATATATTCATCTAAATAAACTACAAACATAAAATTATATACATTTATTTTGTCCCTCACATTCTTTCTTGTAACTCATCCCTCTCAGTGACACAGCTGACTGAATGGCTCATTATGCAGCTCATTATGCAGGCCTTTGTCTTCTCAGGTGTGAATTCATGATAGTTGACGCCTACTCGCATATGACTTTTAACAAACAAAAAGTGTCTTAGAAAATTTAAATCAATATATTGTTTTCTGTAAGTGAGTAAACAAGATGATTTTCACATCATTTAGCAAAAAAAAAAATTCTAGGCTACAAGCTCCAGTTCTCAAAAGTCCCGGGAACCATATTTTCTGTATGTGTTTTATTGCCTTATTCAAGCGATTTAACATTTTTAGTTTTTCACTAACCACGCATAACATTTTTTTTCTCAAAAACACAATCATGTACATACGTGCAGCTCACATATTATTATAGCCCAGTTTGTTCTGATTACAGTGAGATTAGACTCTAGCCATTTAGATATTTATAAGAAACTGAAAAAAGCACAAATATCAGGGCATGACAAAACTTCTCCAGGCCCCAAAAATACCCTTAGACTCCAGAGGGTTAATGAAAACTAAACAACAGTTATATAAAATACATAACACACAGAAAAAAAATCACCCAAAACCTCATAATAATGGGAAGAATAATAATAAAAACAATAGCAATACTTATTATATGATGATAGCCGATAAGCCAAAACATTTGAAATATCCTAAAAAAGTAACATCAAATAATATTGTTTTACTTTTTATTGAAAATACATTTGTGCATAGTAAAAGGAAAATGTCAAAATGATCACTCATTTTGGAGTTGTATCATTGAACTCAAAGTGAAGTTAAATGAAACTAAAGCCAATGATTCCGTGACCCCGTCGCCCGCATCTCATTATTTCACAACACACGGCTCGGCTAATGACCTCACGGGTCATAAAAATCATCAGGTGCCAGAGACTATCTGAATATCTGATAGGATAAATTGGAGTTCCAGCTGAACTATACTGAGCATTACACTGGAACACCCCGTTATGAAATATTGATGACATCATTTCCTTTTTTTTTTTTTTTTTTATTGACGGACTCATATGATTAGTAGTAATTTTTTGTTGTTGTAATATTATTATGAAATAATAAGGTTTCATCCAACCCCTAGTCGACTGCACTGTATTTCTGACGCTAGGAATTCTGGGCCCTGTGCACTGCATTTGCTATGGGGCCCCCTCAAAATCACGCTCAGTGGTTCAGTGGGGGGGGGGGGGGTGTTATGTGATCGTAGGCCCTACAGTCCACTTGGGCCCTATGCATTCTGTCACCCTTTGCCCCCCACTAGTGACACCCCTGCTCCCTACATAGGCATCTATGGTATCAGGTAGGCATACAGTATTGCTTGGTTTTACAACAGAAATAGTGTCTACAGAAAGTCAATATCCCTCTTGACAGCAAAAATGCTGTTAGACATTAAAATAAATTGCTCGTAGAAATGCTGCATTATGTTGTTGCTGTAAGGCAGCATAACTATGACTTAATGTGACGTGACATTCAGCCAAGTATGGTGACCCATACTCAGAATTCGTGCTCTGCATTTAACCTATCCGTAGTGCACACACACAGAGCAGTGAACACACACACACACTGTGAACATACACCCGGAGCAGTGGGCAGCCATTTTATGCTGCGGCGCCCGGGGAGCAGTTGGGGGTTCGATGCCTTGCTCAAGGGCACCTAAGTCATGGTATTGAAGGTGGAGAGAGAACTGTACATGCACTCCCCCCACCCACAATTCCTGCCGGCCCAAGACTCGAACTCACAACCCTTCGATTGGGAGTCCGACTCTCTAACCATTAGGCCACGACTTCCCCTAGCACTCCTTAATCAGGAGTTACAGATACTTGGCAACCCATTGGAGCTTTACACTCATTTGATGATTCCCAGTGTGTTTCTGACTGCAATCTGCTTTCCCTCAATGATTTTCTGGGTTTAACATGTATGGCATGCCAAGACTGCCTTTCCGTTTTTAAAAACAGACCCAATTCCAGTTCATTTATATGCCGACTTCATTTATTTAAGAGATAGTGGGCGGTAAAAAGGGAAGGGCACAATATTAAGGATATTAAGGTCAGAATGTACAAAGTGAATGTGCGCTTTCATAATACCCTTCATTTCTAGACTAATTGGGAATGGCCTTTGACTTACAGCTAATAGCACAGGGATATTGGAGACGCAGTAATTCCCATGGAAATAAGGAACGCGTAATAAAATTAAATCTGAGTTTTCAATTTTCCAATCCCATTAGAGTTTACAAACTAAATGGGTTTTCAAATCCACATGCAGGCTAATGAATTTCAAAAATAAGTTAGAGAGGGGAATCTAAATACAGACACTTCCCCACTGGAAGATTGTTCCACATAAACGTGGCCTTGTTTTATCATACATGAAAAACAAGGTGGAGGTCAGACTGATTTGAAAGAGATTCAAATTTTATCATTTGCAACTAGCAAAAAGCCCCAAACCAGTGGAAGACTAGCAGCAGAATCATCTGATGTAGTTTCATTGTATTTTAAAGATTTAAAATAATTATTTTTGATTCATCAAAAAATGCTTTTATTTGTAGTTACTTTTTACTGCATTATATATTTACAATAAAAAAGTCACAGAAACCCACAGTTAACATTATTTATAAAAAGAAAAGAAAAACATTAATTAATAAAATAAATGTAATGCCACACAGGGACTTCTGGGAACAGTTACTGATGCACAAAATGTAGGCTAAATCATTCAAATAAAAATAAAACATTGGTGAACCTGGTAAACTAAACTAAATATTCTTGCTAATAAATATTCTTACAATACCTCACTTATTATTTCTGATATCTTAAATATTTTGCTTATGTAATGAGTAAGAGGCAGTCTTACTCAGTTTTTCCATTTCTGTGATTGAGTTTCAAAGCTTATGTTATTATATTGGCTTTACATCATTTGCCTTTTAAAAAGCAACCATTTGCTGTAGGCATGTGAACTAACAATGAGCAATATATTTTCACAGCATTTATTAACCTTATTGACAAACTTTTTTAAAAAATTATTTTATTAACTGTTGTTTGTGCATTAATTAATGTTAACAGGTAAAATGTTTCATTTGAAAAAATATTAGTAAATGTTGTAATTAAAATGAACTAAGATTATTAAGACTAACTAATGTAGTTAACTACAGTTAACAAATTAAACCTTATGATAAAGTGTTACTTAATTAGCATTTGTTTATCATCATGTTTGAGATTTTAGGACAAATATGAACTCTGAAATATATGACTGAGAGTGGCATAAATTAAACCCACAAATATGTTTTTTTTTTTCTTTTTAATAATAATAATATAATAATAATATCCAAATCTATAATTGCCAGCTGCAGTGCACAACATTGTTTGGATGACTCTTATTTGGAAAGTTGGAAAAACATATGAATAAATAATTCACTATCTAAGTAAGGTCAACAAAATCATTTTTATGTTTAAACTATTCCTGTCTAGTTTAGACTAAATAAAACCTGACTCCTACTGTTTTACATTAGTTACAAGTAGATTCTCCCTGTTGGATGTTTGCAGTGTAATATATGCAACAAAATATGATCAAAAAGTGTCGTCCAAAATGTTTGCCAGGCTGTCAGCTATGTTTAAGCAAACAAACACTAATTACTGTGGAAATAACACATAATTAAAGCCTACTGCATGGTTCATTTTATCATCTTGAATGGCAGCAAATATTTATTAAATCCAAATTCAAATATGTAAAATTGGTTAGTATTACAGTACAGTATATGGCATGATGGATTCTTTAAACATTAGGTGGTTTCCTCTCAGTGTTCAGCTTCTGATTTGTTAATTATTTGATTGTTTTTTGCAGATCTTTCCAAAGCATCTTTTCAGAGGATGTACTGTAGAACAAGCTAAAGATGGCGAGAAAGAAAGAAACTGGAGTAGATGAGGTGGAAACCTTGGGAGGAACTCTAAAGAATAGATGACGATGATTGGTGAATCAGTAGCATTTGTGTCTTTTCATCACCTATCAATATTTTCTAGTCGGGTACAAAGAAGCTGTACTTTTAAATGAAAGCTTAAGGACTCCGAATGACTGTAGCAATCGTTTTCTCTCTGAATGCAGGTACGCACATGTTAAACGCATTCTGTATGCAAGATCCGACTTTTTCGGAGAGAAAGTTTAGCTTTTCAATGGCAAAAAGCTATCATCATCCTGTGAATGAAGGCTGAATATGTATGCGGGAACCAGCTTTGACTGTGAATTGAAAGGCGCTCTTGTTTCGGAAAGTGCTACTCGAATAGCAATTGAAGACATTATGATGAGCTTTTTTCCAAAGTGAGATATCCTTAAGGGAATATTGCTCCCAAAAGCGATTCTATCATATACTCATGACGTTCAAAATGATTTTCTTTCTTTTTAGGAGGATCTCCAACCAGCACTTTTCCATTACAGGGAAAGCGAATGCGGACTGAAGCTGTCAAACCCAAAAGAGACAAAAAGGCACCGTGTGGTTCATGCTGTAATTTTCTCCTCCGAGGTAGCTGTCAAATCTCATTTGTGACTCAGTAAAACTTCCACCACACACATGGCTGCAACTTACCCAACTACAAACTTCTTATCATTTGAAGTAGTTAAAGAACAATTCAATATACTCTTGTGAAATACTAGTGTGCTATTGCTTTACTTCACCCAGAAATTAACATTTGTTAAAAATGCCCTTACCCTCAGGCCATCCAAGATCTAGTTGAGTTTGGTTCTTCACCAATGTATCTGGAGCTAATAAAAACATCACAATAATCCACACTACTCCAGTCCGTCAGTCTTGTGAAGCCAAAAGCTGTGTATTTGTAAGAAACAAATCCATTATTAAGAAGATTTCAACTTCAAACCATTACTTCCTGCTAAATATGAGTCCTCTATCTATAATATTGCTCTGCTTTAGTGAGCAGTTTGTTTTCAACCTTGCTCATATTTGAGTAAACTATTTTATTAATTAGCAGTATTTTATTTTTTCATGTAACATGTCTAAATTATAATAACAAATAATAAAATAATTTCTGAAAATGAATAGTATTGATCTGAGATCATTAAGTGTTAGAAGTATTGATCTGAGATCATTAAATATATATATATAGAACAGTATATTCTATACTCACTTAAGTCACTTAATAATGCTTATTTATTTTGCTTTTATTTTCAGTTGAAGTACTAAAATAACTAATGTAACTAAAAAATACAAAAATAAATATATATATATATATATACATAATTTTTTAATGAATACATATACATAAAACTTAAGATTTATTAATGCGGTAACTGTCCCTTTAACAGAAGGCCTGTGTGTGTTTTATTTGCGGGTGCTCTGACCTTCTAGACAGGACGTCCCTGTGTTGACATCTGAAACATACCTCTGTTACTTTCACCTGTGTGAAACATGTTTGACCCAGCTCACAGTGCTGACCCTCCAGTTCTCTTGAATGCCTTCCATTATTCCTGTCCCGTTCCCATGACAGACTATCTGTGTGTCCCAAACCCCGCACCTCTCCCTCACAGCAGCTCCCACTGGATGAGAATCCACTGAAAGATATTGCAGACGAAGAGGAAAACCCCACAGAGCTTCTGGACACTGAATACTAAAGAACGCCAGAGAATGTGATCGCAAAGAGAAGCAGTGTTCAAAATAAACCTGATACAATGACTTTGAACGGTTGGAGAAAGTGTACTAACCATTTTTTTATATTGATATTAAACAATTTCTTTTGGTGTAATTTCAATATAAATTGTAATCTTGCGCTTGAAGGCTGATGTACGTGTGTATGAAAAAAAAAAATCAGTGTAAAGACAAATATATCATAGTTATAAATTTTATACTGAACATTTTTATTATATTCATTTTAATAACCAAAAAATAATAATTTGGTGTAATTTAGGCTTTAAATTATAATTTTGAGTGTTTATTTATTTAGGTATTTGTTTATTTACACTCTATCTATCTATCTATCTATCTATCTATCTATCTATGTCAGTATTATTATTATTATTATATGAATTAAAATATATGAAAATAAAATATATGAAATAAACACCATTATCATCAAAGAAAAGCAGGTTCCAAAAATAATTTGATATTAACTCAATATTGTTTTTAATAGCATAGAAAATGGACTTTAGTGCAATTTAGGCTGTAAATTATATAGCTATAAATTATGGTGTAATTTAGACTATGAATTACTGTATATATTCTACGCTAGAAAGCCTTACCATTTATTTATTTATTTATTAAACTTTAAATGATTAAAATATTTTAATGATTGTATGGAGAAATATATATTAGAAATATATATTATAGTTATTATATTATATTATAGTCATCATAAATAAATAAATAAATAAATAAATATCCAAATATTTATAAAAAACATTTGTTTTTATTATTATTATTATTATTATTATTATTATTATTATTATTATTATTATTATTATTATTATTATATATATATATTTTTTTTTGGGTGGGGGGGGTCCCAGCAGGACAGATCCTTCCTTCAACCTAATCTGAACTCAGCGAGTGAAGGCTTTACTGAGAGAAGTGCCAGAGGTCAACAGAGGTCAAGTCTTAAGCACGGCGCATTAAAACAATGAGTCTATAAAGCAGCAGCAGCAGCAGCAGGAAATCGAGGTGTTCTGCTAAATATAGAGTGGCCTTTGAAAGCTGTGGTTCAGTGATCGCTCAGCTTGAGAAACAGCAATTAAACTCTAGCCTGACAGGCCTGTCATTGTGAACTCTAGTCTGCCTTTGGCTCATTTCACCAGACGAGGAACTGCTACTTTTGAGGAACAAAAGAACCGGCATTAAGCATACATGGAGGAGCGCACACTTATCTGGGTGTTAAAGATTGGGTTTATATACGTTCTCAGCGTATATAGGAGGGAAGAGTAGATTTATTGTGTTTTTGACAGTTCATTGTATATTCAGGTGTATTATCAGGTTGTGTACATAAATTATCACGTCACTAAAATGGAAATCACTTGTTAACACTCGTAAGCTCAAGGTGTGAAGTTATTTTCTGTAACATAATGCAGCAAAACTTTACATTTTTATAAGTTCACCAGCAAAAAAAAAAAAAAAAAAAAGTATGAAAGCACCTGTGGAAAGTGTGGCTCAGATAATTAACATGCTGTAGTGTGTTTTATTCTTCACTGTGGTTCTGTGGTGGTGACAGTCAGTTTGGGGTAAAACACGTTGCCTGGTTAATTGTGAACTCCACTGGGTAATTCATTTGTGTCTGCAGAAACACAATAGATGTTTCATGTAGAGCAAAATGTCAAAGGAACTGTACAGCAGGTCTCCAGTGACGCTGAATAATTATAGAAGGAGACTTGTTGAGTTTTAATTGAGAAAGGAAATACTGTTCTGATTTTACTCTTTTCCCCCATGCAGCTACTTAAATCTAATAAATTAAAAAAAAAATCATCTTAGCATATAAGGAAAAAATAAGTAATACAGTAAGATATAATCAACTACAATTAATATTAATAATAATAATAATAATAATAATAATAATAATAATAATAATAATAATAATAATAATAATAAATGAATGAATGAATAAATAAATAAATAAATAAATAAATACAATATAGTGCAATCAATAATAATTAATTAATTAATTAACTAATTTTAGGCTTCTGGCACAAGTTAATATATTTTAAAACACTGTGTATATTACAATTATTTGTTTTTGAACTAACAAAATTAACGCAAATGAATGAATGAATGAATGAATGAATGAATGAATGAATTCCTCTACACTTATTATGATTATCAATGAAGGGATGATTCTGAATAAAGCATTACAGTATGTTTCTTTGTCTGCCACTGTGAATCGTGTGGAAGTCAAATATTTCTCTGGAGAACTCAAAGCAATTTGTATTGATGTTTCACCCACAAAAAAATATGATTCATATTTGTTAGTGCACAAACTTCGTTTGCAGCCAGTTTGAGTCATATACGTTGTTTGTGTGTTATGAAGAATTGCTTAAATTAGTTTGAGGACTACAAGCAATGTTCTTCTTGTGCATTTATAACCAAATATTGCAGCTATATCTTTTTATTTAGATTTTTTTCTACTCATTATTAAAAGTGTATTTTTTTTTTAGTATTTATCATCAGAAAATGTACCACTTCGTGACAAATAAAAATCTCCTCAAAGCAATTTGTATCGATTGTTCACCCACCCAAAATATGATTCATATTTGTTTGTAAGTAAACTTCATTTGAAATTATTTTGATTTATATTTGTATTTTACGAGAAACAGCATATATTTGTTTGAGGCCTTCAATCACTTGAGAACTGTTATGATTTTAATTGTAATTTATGATTTTTCTTTTATTAAAATATCTTCTCTTTTGTATTTTTTTTTTATCAGAAAAGTATACCTGAAATAAAAAAAAAACAAATAAAAATTCCCCTCAAAATAATTTGTCTTGAAAATTATTGGTTCATATTTGTTAGTGAGTAAGCTTAATTTTAAACCATTTTATTTATATTTATTTATAATATGATATATAGCATTTATATATAATATGATTCTTCAAAATGTTTTGCATTTGAGTAATTAACATTACTCAAATGTGGATTAGATCCAGTTTATGCAAGAAAGGTGAATCAACCATTGAATTTTATAAAACAGAGGTCAACAAATCTATATCCTCAACCTATTTGTCAGTGATCTTTAATTCAGGCTCGAGCAGGTCAGTATCAGACCACACTTTTCTGACTCCAGATATCCTGGGATTTGTTTAAGCCATTCCTCCAGTGTCGGGGGGATCTTTTATTGGTGGATGATCAAGCGGCTTTGACTCCAAAGATTCTCTCTAGCTCTGCTTTTCTCCTTCTTCATGTGTCTGTCATGTGGGACTGAGGCACATCCACCATCACGCTCTGCCATCTTCCCTTTTTCCTCATGATGCTTGTAACTTTATGGTGCTGTTATGTTGTTCCAGCTCCATTTTGTATCCTAGGAGCCATAGCTATTGCAGTTAACCAAAAATAAAAACATTAAAAATATTTTTATAAGCTGCCAAAGAAACATTTCTCATTTTCATTTAACTGCATGTATAATATAATTAATAAAAATGAATAATACAAATTAGTAACTATAAAGCCCCTTTTTTAAATTAAATTAAATTAAATTAAATTAAATTAAATTAAATAGATTGTTAATACACTCAACAAAATTACTAAAACTTTATTTAAAATTAAAATAAAACTACACATTCTACAACTTTTTTTTTTCAAATATTCACAATTTTAATAGTACTGTATCTCACTAATAAAACAACACTGCCAGAAACTAGACTGAATTTATGCCACATTTAGTTTGTTCTACATCTAAAAAAAAAAAAAAAAAAAAAAAAAAAATAAATACTTTCTTAATCAGTATGTTGTCTTTCCTTTTACTAAAAATATCTAAAAAAAAAACAAAAAAAAAAGGAATATCTAAAAAAAAAAAACATAACTTAATATTAAGTTTCTGAACTTTAAAATCTTGAAATTTAAAAACTTTTAAAAACATTAAACATTAAAACTTTATCTCCTCCATATGATATTTATTTATTTATTTATTTATTTTTAATCTCACTAAATTTAGTAAACAATAAACAATAAACACTAAACATATGCCATTGGGGTTAAAAAAAATAATTATGCCAAAAAAAGTTATTGAATAAAAATTATAAGTGTTATTTTAGTATATTTATATATTTATTTATATATTACTATAGCATTTATTATTTAAGAAATCTGTCATCATTTTAGGTAAAGTTTAAGTTATTTTGTTGTGCTTTTGTCATTTTTATTAATTTAACTTTTCAAATATTTTTATTAAATAAAAATTATTTTTATGTCAGCTTTAGTTTTAGTAATTTTAGTATTGGACTAATTGTAGCTGGACTTATTTTTTTTTTTTTACATGATGCCATTATGCAACATTTTCTATCATCTTAAAGATGAAATGAAGATTTCTATGAGGGAAGACGCCCACTGTTGCTTGGACGGCTCAGTTGATTGGGCAGATTGAAGCGTTTAACTCAGTGGGCAAGCGACAGCCGGACAGCTCAGTACTGATGGGCTTGTTGTTCATTCGCTCACACCTGAGGAAACCAAGCAGCTGGCGACTCTGGCTGAGAGGGAATGACTTATAATCGGCAAACAAAAGCAAGTTTAATTCTAAAGGATGGGCTTAAGTTTGCAGCTAAGTTACTTGGACTACCTTGTTCTGATGAAACGTGCAACTTTAATGCAGCCAGTTTGGGTGCAAGCACACCACTAAAGCCATGAAAAAATCACCAGAGAAAAAAATGATTACCATTGGACACAGAGTCTGACTGGGCTAAACACAATTTGGATAAAAGCGCCTGGCAAATGCATAAATATAAATGCAAAATCTTTCATCAAAATGCAGAAAAAGGACATTAATTTGTTCTCCTTGTTTATCTGTATTAAATTATATTTTGTATTATTATTTATACTAAAATAAATTCATATTTATATTAAATAAATGTCCTTCATACTTATTAATTTTTAATATATACAAAATAAATCCATATTTTTATTTAAATATTATGCTATTTTCTTGTTGGATGAAAAAAAAAATATTTTCATCATAATGATATTTAATAACATTTGTTTGTGATGACTGTCAATTGCAAGGTCTCAAGTATATTTTTTTTCCTTTTGTTTTTGTCTCATATTCATTGAACACCTTTAATATAAAAGTCACAGATGTTTAATAAGCTTGTTTGCATCTGTTTGTGGGCTGAATTTAATTTTCTTTAGCTTTATATCTGCCCCGGGTCATTCTGGCACAGAAGTGGAAATAAAGCACAGGAGCAGGAAACAAAGGGAAAAGCAGACTTGTTTCTTAAAGGTGTAACAACACAACACCCACCAGACCGAAACTAATGCACAACAAAGCAAACACCTCTACAAAATCCCAACCCAGAGGAGGAGGATCAAAGAGGAACATGAGATTACAGTACCACAAGAGGACAAGGATGAATTTAGCTGGGAAAGAAAGCATGTGAAAAGAGCAGCCGGCGCTGAGCACTGGCCATTTCTGACACGACTCCCACACCGACCCAACAGCAGCTTTACAGCTCTGACTCTCATCCACACACAGCAGGGCAATCACACACTCACACAAACTCTCTCTCTGCCTCTGATAGCCCAGCATCCTGCGTGTGCCGCTCCATTAGCTGCTAGACCGTCATTAACCAGCAATAAACCAGCTATCATGCTCCAAAAACCAGACAGAATACATACTAGTGTAAAACAAAACAAAAAAAAATGTTGCTGAATGATCACTAAATGTCACTAGAAAACTAAACAACTAGTTAGCGACATCACCAGACAGCCCTAAAAAAAAAAAAATATAAAAAAAAATAATGGTTAACGACAGCAATAGAAAAAAAACTGGTTACTAACATCACTAAACAGCAATAGAAAACATTACTAAAAAAGCACTGGAAAAAATGCATCAATACAATACGCCACTAGAAAAATAAACTACTGGTTAGTGATATCACTAAACAGTCATAGAAAAAACAACAACAACAACAACAAAACAGCTGTTTAGTGACATCACTAAATAGCACTAAAAATAGCTGGTAAGTGCATCGGTTCCCAATCCCAGTCCTTGTGGAACCTACTTCATTTTACTAAATGTCACTAGAAAAATAAACAACTGGTTAACAACATCACTAGACAACACTAGAGAAGATGAAAAAAAAAAAACATGCAAGTAATACATATACATACACATATATAAATGGTTAGTAACATCAGTAAATGTCACAATAAAAATAAACAACTGGTTAGCGGCATGGCTAAAAAAAAAAAAGAGTGGTGAACAGTTAAGGCCAATCCATTCTGTTCGTTTTCTCTCAATCCTGTATGTATTTGACAAACAGGTGGGCTGGAGACGTCTGGGAAAAGACCTGCAATGCCCCAGAGGTCTGGAAGCAGACTGGAGTTGAGTGTCTTTCCACAGATACATCAGTGACAGACAGGGAAGAGATGTATCAAACGCACACATGAGGAATTACACAACAAACTCGCAGGCGGTGGGCTGTTACCACCCTGCAGTTTGAGGCCCCTGGAGAATCCCGCAAGAGCCACGCTCGCCTCCTTATGACTGGAAATTCACGCGAGAGCAGCTTTATTTTAGAAGCACACTTTAACGGCAGATTTTCTCACATGGAAACAGCCGTCGAGTGTTTCGGGTCGGGTGAGTGAGCGTCAGTTGTTTGTCGTAAACAAGAGCAAGAGTCTAAACCTCTCGAGCTCCTCCAGTCTGACCTTAATTCCTCAGAACAGTACAGAAATCCGCTGCTTTGGCTCAACTTTCAGGCATAATGTCAATTAATCCTTCATTTCTGTTGAGTCATGCACTACACCTCCGTGACTGCTGCCGTTAAAGGGAGAGATCAGGCAAAATTCAAATTCTGTCAAAAAAGACAGAAAAAAAAGATTTGTATATTGTTACACTTCATCCCTGTATGAAAATGTTATAAAATATGTTCAAATTAAAATTATATTTTTATTTTGGTTATACTTTTATAAAGTAAATATAATATTATTATATTTTATATAAAATATGTAATAATATAAAATGTAATATGTAATAATATAATATAATACAACTTTTTTTATTTTAAGAATTAAAACCACGTTTTAATTATTGGTTAAATTGGACAATATATTTGGACAGTATTTTATGTATAATATAATATAATATAATATAATATAATATAATATAATATAATATAATATAATATAATATAATATAATATAATATAATATAATATAATATAATATAATATAATATAATAATAATATATAATGGATGAAAATGAAATATAATCTGGACTTTTTTTTCAGCAGTGCATTTACATAACCTTATACTGATTTAAAAAGTAAGTACTATTCTTTTTCTTTTGAGTACCTTTTTAAGAAAGCAATATATATATATATATATATATATATATATATATATATATATATATATATATATATATATATATATATATATATATATATATATATATATTTCTTTATTATTATTTATTTATATATAAGTCCCTGTAAATGTGTAGGACTTCCTTGTGAAGAAAAATGCAAAAATTAAAATGGCTAAAAGTGGGAAGGGTTTAAAATGTATGTCACGAGTCTTCTGCTTTTTTCATCAGAAGTGCCACAGAGTGCATAAGTAATTTGAAGATCCCGAACACTGGTAGAAAAACTCAGAAGGAAAGATCTATCACAGTCCTCTGAGGAGCCCTTTGAAGCTCTTCAAGAAAAGATAAAAAAAAAAAAAAAAAAAAAAAAAAAAAAAAAAAAAAAAACCTTGAGCATCCTGAGATTTGGCAGTATATTAATGAGTTCAGTTGACCGTTTTGGGCACAGTTTTCATTGTCAGAGAGCTGTGAGAGAACAGGAGATGAAATGAATGATTCTTCTGTATTTATCTTCTCCTGGAGCTCTGAGACTGCGTTACACAAGAGGAAGGTGTGCATTTCATAGTCTCAAAGCCTCTCCTGCTCCTTCAGCGCTGTTCTGTAGGCAAACACTAGAGAAAACCGGAATGACGATAAATGATGCATTTTGTCTGGCAGAGTCAAGATGAAATGACATTGACAACACAAATTACTTTCATAATGTGACATATTTCTGATATTCAATGAGAAATAATGATGAGCAGGACGTTTCTCAGTGGTAATGGCTTTTGTTAAAATGTACTGTTATTTGTTAGTATTACTGTACAACGTTAAAACTGAGCATGAAATATAAACTCAGAACTGCAAGACAAACTCAGAATTATGAGACAATCCCAGAATTGTGAGATAAACTCAGAATTGCAAAACAAACTTAGAATTGCAAGACAAACACAATCATGAGACAATCTCAGAATTGCAAGATATAAACTCAGATTTGCAATATGTAAGAATTGCGAGATGTAATGTGAGATGTAAACTCAGAATTCAGATTTTTTCCCCCTTGTACTTCCAAGTTTAAATTTCACTTAATGAAGTTTTTAAAATAATAAGGTTACAATTACATAATATTTCTACTTCATTTTTTTTTCAATATAAACATAATGGTGGCCGTCATAAAATCTTGATTTATTCAAACAAATGAAACATTGAAGAACAGTCAAATTTATAATGTATATGTTATATGGTGCATGTTTTTAGAAAATTGTTGGTTTTTTTAGTTTATTTTTTTGGCTGTGTAGAGAGTTTATGGTATTTGAATATGTTTGTTTCTGAGGTAAATGTGACGTTACGTGACATTGTGTACAAGCCGTTATATTGACGTCTTTGCGCGGAGGAAACACTGATTGAGAAATTACGAGACAGAATACAGATTGTAAAGTTGTACTCTTTCTTTTAACTTACCTTCGGATGTTTAGCTGAAACTGGTATTAATGTGGAGGAGATGATCATTTCACATACGCTTCCACGTCTGTTGATCTGAGGCGCAACAGTGATCTGTCACTGCACATTAAACAGCACCAAAACAGAATTTATTGTTTGAATACTGCAATACAATGGACACAATTTGAAATCTGAGACTTTGTTTCATATTAAAAGCACCAAAGCACAATGCTTATTGCTATATATTGCATGGGATGTTCCATTGAAGGCAACGTTCCATCCATTAACTGAAAACAGGCTAGACGTATCAATTCTTGGTATTTAAGAATCGATATCGTTCCGTAAAAATAAAAATCGATTAATATCAAGATAACAATATTTTTTACCCAGCCCTAGAAAACACACTCATTTATAAAACTATTTAAAAAAGCATTTTACCATTACTAGTAAATAATAGTTGTAACAATTTTACAGCATTTATTAATCATTGTCAATGGTCTCTAGTAAAAATTAAATTGCTCATTAGTTTACAGTGCAGTTACTTATGTTAACAGATGTACTGTTTGATTGAAGAAATGTATTATTAAATGCTGAAATTAACATTAACCTTAAGATGAATTAATGCTATAGAAGTATCACTCGCTTAGTTCATGTTTACTAATGCTAACAAATGAAACCTTACTATAAAATATTGCTATATTTAAAAAGTGATCATATTTTTCAGCATTCAACTTCATGTGGCAGATGTTTAGTTTCATTCTCTGTTTAATGTCACTCTGTAACCAAGAATAAATACATAGTAACTCAACACTTCTTTATACACTTTGTTAAGGTGCGTCGTACGCCATTTCAGATGAAAAGAAACAACAACAGTACATTTAAAAATGCTGAAAAAAGGAGGTCATTTAGGTACATGGTACCGAGACATATTCATAAAGCAGTACGTTACATCAGAAATATTGCATCATTTCTATAAAAAAAAAAGAAAAAAAGAAAAACGCTGATACGTGCAGTGCTCATTTCAGCTCACAACAATTTTTTGAAGATACATCATTAAAGAATTAAATTAGATTTTTTTTCTCTGAACCCTGTAGAAAAGACATTATTCAAGGCAGTAAAGTGTTGGCAGAATATTTAGTAGCCTGTTATGTTTATGATAGAAACACTTTGTGATTAAAAAGGTTTTTGAAAGGACAGTTCTGTTTCTTTTTTTTCACTCTCAGTTCATCCTCAGTTCTCAATGCATCAATTTTTACGATCCGTTTCCATTCGAGAACATCTCCTCGCTGGAATTTGACATTTGACACTTTTAATTTTTGGAGCTTTTTCTTTTTTTTTTATTTATAAGTGTGAGTGTGAGTCTTGAGGCTGGGGTTCAGACCCAGTTGGCTGCCGTTACCCTGACAACAGAGCAAACGCACATATCGAGACCAGAACCAGCGGGACGGATTGTGTTCCTCTTGTGCCAGAATTCATCTGATCAAAGCCTTTGCTTTGTGGGTGATGGTATCGGTGATTGTTGGTATTTCCCGGTGTCACTGCAAGAGAAAAGAGAGAAAGATGTAAGTCGTTCCACCAGATGTGAACTGATCAGATGGGTTTATTCGAAGCATGTGTTTTCATTGTGATGAGGAATGAGGATAGCCAGATCAAAAACAACTCAACATCACTATCAAGTGTTCCTGGGAAGTTCCTACTTTTGAGTCGTGATGAAATGATCTCGTTTTCAAAAACAAACTGCTAATGAAAAATAGCAGAAAATCTAATCACAAAATAAGCATTTATTTGGTTTATGAGGCAATATGATTGGATAACCAAACTGGTTTTCCCATGATTTTTCCACACCTGATGTGCATAATTTGATCATCATTTAGTGCAAAAAAATTGGCCTTTTTCCAAGCCATCTGAGATGTAGATGAGTTTGTTTCTTCATCAGATTTGTAGAAATGTAGCATTCCATTACTTGCTCACCAACAGATGCTCTGCAGTGAATGGGTGCCGTCAGAATGAGAGTCCAAACAGCTGATAAAAACATCACAATAATCCACAAGTAATCAACAGCACTCCAGTCCATCAGTTAATGTCTTGTGAAGTTAAAAAGCTGTCTTTGTAAGAAACAAAATCAACATCATTAAGACATAACATTAAAACTGTTGCTTCAGGCTAAAATTTGAGTCCTCTTTCTATTACACTTTCTCTAGTAAAAAACAAACAAACAAACAAAAAAAAAGTCATTTTGTCTGAATCAAGAGAGACATATGCACAGCTTAAGCACAATTTACAAGAGAATACAATCTTGAATAGTACTAAACAAATTTTGATGTGAGAGACAACAAGAGATGGGCTTTTTCACTGAAGGAAGCGTTATTAAGGCTAGAGGACTTACATTTTAGTTGGAAGCAATGGTTGGAAGTTAAAAACATCTTGATGGTGGATTTGTTTCTTACAATCACACAGCTTTTCACTTCAAAAGACATTAACTGATGAACTGGAGTGGTGTGGATTACTTGTGGATTATTGTGATGTTTTTATCAGCTGTTTGGACTCTCATTCTGATGGCACCCATTCATTCCATTGGTGAGCAAGTGATGGAATGCTAATTGGTACATTTCCCCAAATCTGTTCCCACGAAGAATCAAACTCATCTAGATCTCGAATGGCCTATGGGTGAGTAAATATTCAGCATTTTGGTTCTGGAGTAACTATTCATTTGAAATAACTGAACGCATACATGCCCTAAATCTTAAAGTTAGGGCCCAAATGTTTCCCAATTGAATTGAAGACATTGTTGGCTTGCAAAGAACAATTAATAATCACATTCCAACATGGCTTAAAGAAAACATCATGCAACTGGTTAGTTGCGAGTTGAAACTATTTTTCAACAAAAAGGATATTTTCAACATACATTCAGCGTATCCATCTGGGTTTTGAAATCGCATTCAAATGTATGAACATAACGGATGCTGTCACGTACTGTATATATCAAAGTGCTCATGCATAGTTTCCCAGCGTTCCTGCCAGAGGAGCTTCACCAGCCAAAAACTACAAGTGTCCCTCAGCAGGATCCTGCTCTCAACAAAAGAGCTCTAAATATTTCCAACCATTTTGTTTGGACGTTGCACATACTTTTTTAACGCTGAAGAATCATTCAAGACAAGACCTGCTCACATTTCTTGGCATTAGACTGCTTGGGAATATTTATGTTTGAATTTGCTAGGCAAAACAGAATCCATTAATAACGCAGTACGGAAGGGACTATACATATTCAAAGAGCAAAAGGAGTTACAAAAGGAGCGTATAGGGTCAGTGAAAGCCATTGACATGTCTCCCTCAAGGAGCCACAAATCATGGTTGAGCCTTTGTCAAATAAATCTGTGTGGATTAAAATTAAGCAGATATCGATTCTCTGCTCTGATGTCCCCAGACGGTCATTTTAAAGGGCTGATCAGAGACACACGTGGGATATTTGGCAGCCCTCTGGTCCGACTCAAGACATCGATCGTCGTGCATCTTCAGAAGCGGCTCAATGAGAGGCGCTTGCATCCGATGGCAGTCGAGGCACAAATCCTGCCCGTGCTGGGGCTCTTCAAAGTCCAGCGCAGCTTTGAGAAGACGCAGAGTAAACAAAGATGAACAGAACGGACAGAGTGTGTGATCTACACCACCTCTGATTCTGACAGATCTTCACAACAGAAGAACAAAAGCAGATATAGGATGTCTTTTTGTAAACCGACTACTGGATCTGACAAACAACGACCTCACATGCTTATGTCGACTTCTAATATGCCTTCTTTGTCGTTTATGTTTGCAAACAATGAATTCTACAACTCAACGATCATTGAAAGTTAAGATTTAACAATTGTTCATGCAAATTAACATTGATGTAAACACCTTTAAAAATAAATAATATATTAATAAATAACATAATAAATAATTGTGTGTGTGTGTGTGTAAGAAATTCTGCAACTCAACTTGTATAAATATACATTTTATAAACATTAAGAAACTATTTATATATAATTACTACATTTTTGTAATATCTAAAAAAATTCTTAATCTTTTTAAATATAATTAATATAAAACATAAATAACATTTTAATATATTATTATATATTTACACACACACACACATATATATACACAAAACAGTGTGTGAAAATTATTCAATATAAATTACGTTTTTTTTTTTATTAGATCATATGTAACTACAAATCCAGATTATACATAATTCACAAATATACTTATAATTTTAATAAAACAATGTGTGTGTTTATATATATTATATATATATATATATATAATATATATATATATATATATATAAAATCTGATCAAAGAAAAATTACAATATAATATTATATATAGGGTTCTAAATAATATATAATATATATAATATATATATATATATATATTATATATATATATATATATATAAATAAATCAATTATAAATGTATACCCCCTCCCACACATACTTACAGTATAAATAATAATATAAATAATAAAATATTAGTAGATAATGCTACAATAGTAAATATTATACAATACTATGTAACAATATATTGAATGCATATATATGTATGCAACAATTAATGTAATATTTTACAAAGGGAGCAGAAGACTCATCTCACATCTCCAGTTGATGTCAAGGGCTGTTTGTCCAATCAAACGTGGCGATATCTGAGCAAATGAATCTGTCACTCAGTTAAATCAGACAGATGCCAAGATGGACAGGTTTTTTGTGATGTGCTCTTATTATAAAAATGCTGAAAGTTGTTAAACATATAATTTTGGCTCCGCGTTGAGATGCCGCTTGATGTCTAAAGCAAAACCAGAGCCACTTTAACAACATGTTTGGCTTGATGTCTAACAATTAAGATCACACAAATTCAAGCCAATCTCTGCATTTGGTGCTCTGATGCAGCATGCGTGACTGTTGCGCAGCTGTGCTGGTCATTACGAGCGCTGGCCTGATTCCTCCGTCCCTCCGGACCCATGTCAGACCCCATTAGGGAGAGGAAGACAAGAGTGATGACCCGTCTCCTCCCATGCATCCCTGCTTCCCTCCGTCTCAGCACAGCGGCGCAGGAAGCCCAAAGATTGGCAGGCGTAATCTGGGAGCTCCTGCTGATTACTTTCTGGACACGGACAGAATGCATATCGGGCCGAGAGTAAAGACAAACGTGCTCAGATGAGGCCAAGGAAGCCAATAACGACAAATGCATCTCAGTGCCTGGTTAAAGGCCTCAATCAATATCTTTCCAATTAGAATTTAGCTCAGGAGTCTAAAGGAATGGTCCATGTGATCGCTTTTAATTAACCATTATTCAATTAAAGTCAAATTTACATTTGTCCATTCTAAACGTACAAAATGCATGTTTTGGAGACACATTGGGCCACAGTGCACTTTGTGACCTGCTTTGGAAGGACTACAAATTACAATTAACATTTAAAAAAAAAAATATTGAATGCTGCAAAGTGATGTTTGCACAAGAAAATCTTAGTATTTAATGTGCAAAACAAGATTTTTGCAGTTGGATTAGCTAAACTTGGCATAATAATAATAATAATAACAAAAATAATACTAAAGAACCAATACTAAACTATTATTATAATGATTATGAATATTAAATTACATTATTAATATTTAATAACTGCAACAACAACCACAACAACTTTTATAATTGTCAATATTACTAATGTTTACAATTATTAACAATTATTAAATATATTAAAATTAACTATTATTAATAGTTAAATTAATTTAATTAAATAATGATTATTAAATTCAATTATTAATATAATTAATTTAACAACAGCAACAAAAACACCGCAATTTTTATTAATTATTATTAATACTAAATAATATGAAAAAAGAAGAACAGTAACACTTTTTTATTGATTACTAACACCAAATAATTATTATAAGTATTATTAATACAAAATAACTATGAATAATAAGAGAAAAGAAAACTAACAAAAACATATTTTATGATTAATTATTAATAAAGTACAATGCTTAATTATTAACAGTATAAACATTATTTATATTATAAATGATTTATTTTATTTAATACATTTTATATTTGAAAATGTATTACATTTGAAATTAATTATGATTATTCATAAATACAAAAAAATGTAAATAAAATAAATACTACTCCAATACTAATTCTAGTCTATTTTCCCTTGTCATATTCACTTTAAACACGTCTTAAAAAGTGGTAAATGACTAGAAACAAAAATAAAATAGCCTAGCAAACAGAAGTGTTTTGCTGTGCTTCTGTAGTGATACAGTCGTCTCTGTGTATGGTTCGACAGTAAACCTGATGTCCTTTTTGCCCCAGCTGATTCTCTCCAGCCTCTTCAGGGACAGAAATGCAAAAACACGTGTCTGTGTCGGCCTAAACAAACGCCATAAAACGAGCATTAGCGCCAGAAGAGGCTCAGATAATGCAGCAAAGACAAAGTTGGAGGCTGATGTAAAATCAATGCAAGTTAAATCTCTCGGACCTCAGAGAACAATGATCAATAACACAACCACCGGGAAGAAAAAGAGCAGAATAAAGAGGCAGTCGTGGGTGGGGATGGAGGAAGTGAACTGTGTCTTACTCTACGTACCAATTCAGTTTCCTCTCTTAAACAAAGAGAAACATGCATGCAAACCTTTCATTTTTAATATGCAAATATAACGCACTCAAGTTTTTTTTTTTTTTTTTTTTTTTTTTACACATGCTTAACCGTTCACAAATGTCATCTAAAAGCAACGCGTCCAGCAATTTGATGGGAGCAATGTAAACGTTTCCAGCACTGCAACTATAATCCCAAAAACTTCTTTGTTGATGATGAATTTATTCATATGTTCTCCATTAAATAACGTGCCAGAAATGCAATCAGTGTGAAACGCAGAACAAACCGGAAAGAAACTCCACAACTGTGAACATTTAGATACGCAGGAGTAACTGTGCCAAACGAACAAAACACAAACAGCATAACCCTTCCAGAAATCATGCTCTATAGCCGAGAGGGAAATCATTTATGACCCATTTAATTCTAAGGCTGTGATGACATCCAGATTCATGTTAACATTTTGAGTTTAAAATGCAATTATATAGATAGATAGATAGATAGATAGATAGATAGATAGATAGATAGATAGATAGATAGATAGATAGATAGATAGATAGATATATAGATGATTATATATACAGTATAATATATATATATATATATATATATATATATATATATATATATATATATATATATATATATATATATATATATATTATTTTAGTATACATTTTAGTATGCATACACAATACATACAGTGATAAATGTATTAAATATTATATATAAATAATATATATATATATATATATATATATATATATATATATATCTATATCTATATATTATATATATATATATATATATATATACACAGTATGGGATACAGTATACACATAATTATTTAATAACAACAGCAACAACTACATATTTTTTATTAAATACTATTATTATTAATACTAAATACTTAGTAAATAATATAATTAAATGATTTAACAATAATAAGAGCAACAATTATTAATAATATATTAATAATATTATTAACTATTAAAATAATTATAAAATTTTAATTAATACATTTTATAGTGGATTGTATAGCCATTGTATAGTAAAATAAAGTACTATAAAATAATAAAAACAATATATGTCTTGCTATTTATTTAACAATATAAGTCTTGCCTCTTTTGTATATATATACATATATATATCAAACATATTTATTTATTTATTTAGAACCTATATAGAATTTGATCTACAATGAAAACCACTGAAAAAATTATTCTATGATTTGACTTTGAATTAATATATATACTTTGAATTATATATATATATATATATATATATATATATATATATATATATATATATATATATATATATCTATATATATATATATTTAACTCTCATTTACTTGTCAATATGATTGCTTACTTATTTATTCATTTATTTTAAACCCTGTTCAAAATTTTATCTATAATGAAAACCATTGAAAACTTGACAACCGTCATTGACAACCACAAATAAATAATTATAATAAATACTTTAACTCTTTTTTTGCTCCAATTTATATATAGTTTGAGTGATAGTTATATGTGACAAAGAGTGTAGTGGCACATGTACTAAACTCATCAACCTTCAGCTTTTCCTCCCTGAATAGTGTTCGGTTGCTTTTGTGTTGGAGTCTGAATGGAAGTGCTGTGAGTGTTTCTTTTTTCTTTTTTTCAGCTGAGCTTACACTCACTGATTCCACTGACCTTAAGAGAACAGCAGTGCTGGTTCCCAAAGCACAATCCCAGCATCTCACTACCATCAGCTGACTTTAGTTAAAGGGGTCATATGATGCTGCTTAAAAGAACATTATTTGGTGTATTTGGTGTAATAAAATGTGTTTATGCGGTTTAAGGTTTAAAACACACATTATTTTCCAAATACTGTACATTATTGTTACTCCTCTATGCCCCGCCTTCTGAAACACCTCGAATTTTTTACAAGGCTTATCACTCTGAAAAGCGAGGTGTGATCTAATTGGCTTGAGTGAACATAAAGAATATCTCTTTGGATTTGAGACTTAAGTCTTTGCAACTTTACAGATCTTCTTTATTCACCAAGAGCTTGTAACACTCCAAAGAGAAAGGAAAATTTGAAATCGCATCATATGACCCCTTTAAGAAAAAAAAAAAGAAAAAAAATTGAGGAAACCCGTTGCCTTAAAACTATTAATTAAATAAACTTAATGCATAATGAAAGAAATAAGTTAAAAGAAAGAAATGAGTTACACTGATAAATAACAGTTTGAAAATGTGTTGTGTTCACTTTTTCTTTTAAGTTGGACTTAAATTGATTAAATTTCAATTACTTAAAAGTGTGATCTCCTTAATTTAAATTAAGATAACTAAGTATCTACTAGTTAAATTTGAAGGAAACCCGTTGCCCTGAAAAAATTAACTTAAAACGTGTAATTACAATTCACTGATTTGATCTTATTTTATTAATTTCTTTAAAGTTGAAAATTGTAGGCTACTAATACAATTCTTGAAAATACAAAATTGTTCAAAACAGATGGCACAAAAAACATTTTTCATGGGCAGAACGTGCCAAATTTTCAAAGTCTCATCCGTTCATCCGAGCTCAGTTATACATCTATTAAATAGAAAGTATGTAACAAGCTTAAATATTTACTATTAACCATATCAGCTGCTAGAAAACAACAAGCCAACCTATATTCAGCAGACAGCTTGTTAATGAAGACAGAAAACAAGAGGAGAGACAGAATGAGAGGGGAGCAGCGGAGCGGTGCTGGAGGGAGTGGAGCTGAAGCCACCTGAGAGCCTCCCGCTCGCCCACTCCACGGCCCCCTAGAGTCCCCGCTCTATTCATTCACACGGCCTCGCCTCGGTCGAGTATCACAGCACACCGATGCGCTTTGTGTTCTGTGTGTGCTGTGATTCTGTTTATTCTGCTCCAGAGGTTCTGTGTTGATGCGCCGTTTACTCTAACGGGTGTGAACGGAGGTTCAACGGACAGCTTTCCACTTGTGGCCAATCCTTAAAATCTACATAAAAACAACCTATTGACACTGTAACTGTCTTAAACGTTTAAAAAAACAAACAAACAAAAAAAAGCTTAAACGTGAATAAAAAAAATAAAGCTTAAAAATTAGAAGAAAAATACTAAATGTAGTAAAATTAGTCAAGCTAAAATAAAAATACAGTAATATTCAAAATATGTATAAAAATATAAAAAAAACGTTTAACATAATAGAAAAAATAAAAATACTGAAACTAAAACTAATATAAAAATACCATAATATTAAATATATATATTTTTAATAAGAATATTAAAAGTGTTTTTAAACAATCTAAATAAATCATAAAACAATAAAACTGACAAAAGCACAAGTGTCTCATCAGAAACAAGCTCCCACGTCTCGCTCGCGAAATGTGAGATAAGTTGTTATAATATTATTACTTTAGGTGTATTTTATGTAATCTTAAATAAAAAAGTAAAAAATAATTATTTAAAAATTGATACAATTACAAAAACTGACAAGCAAATTACAGTCTTACTAAAACTTAAAATTACTAAAAAAAATTAATAACAACTTTAATTACACAATTTTATTTTCTAGCCATATCCATTAAAATCACATTACAAGTCACTGAAAATCACTCTAAAAACATGACAAACACAAGGAAATATGACATGTTTCATGTTTAGAGTAATTAGAAAGTAATTTCCTTTAATTATTAGTAGTTTGCATAATTATTCCATGTCCAGAGTCCAGAATCCACATCTCTAGGCAAAACTTTCTCATTAACTGTGTTGTTCATGTGTACAAAATACCTATAATCAAACACGCCTTCTAAAACATTCTCTTCCCTGATTCCATATTATGTGTATTAATACATACAGTATGTATCCAAACTAAAAGACACTTAAACTGTCATTTACTGTCAAATCGAGGTCAAACAGACAGTTTCTCAGTCTATCAGTTGATAGTGAATGCTTTCCACTTGTGGCCATTTTTAAACTCATCATAAAATCACCCTCTTATCAACTGTATTAAACCGCAGTAAAACAACAACAGATTCTTTTCTGGTAATTGTAACACATCTGCTGTTCACCCTTGCAGCAGCTTTCCTTCTTTTTACCGTATCCCCACCCTTCACACATTAGCACCACGAGGCCGTTAAAACAAATGTGATGTCATTTGGAGGAAATTATCTTTAAACAACTGTCACAGAAATATATAGACACAGTTTAAGAATCTCAAACTGTTCAATAAATATTTTGACTAATTTCTTAAGTGCTTTTGTTTCAGCAACTGTCTAAAGAGTTTAACACATGATGGGAAAATAGCATTAAATTTATATAAAATGCTATTTGTGATCATGTCAATATTGTTAACTGAAACAAACTAATACAATTTCAGTCAAATAATTAAAAAAAATAAATTAAGCTTAAATAAATAAATACATATTTGATGAAAATAAAAAAAAAATTAGAACTAACTGAAATAAGTACTAAAATGACTAAAACAAAACAAAAACTAAATTAATATTAAAATTAACAACAACAACAACAAAAAAAAAGATACAAACATAATATAAATGAGAAAACTACATTTTAAAATGGCTAAAACTTAATATTAAAAACTAAAAGACGAAAAAAGAAAAGTTAGTTTAAGTATAAATAAATATTATTGTAGCATATGAAGAATACTGAAATAACAATGATGTGTGAATAGAGTTAAATAATTTACTTTATATACATATATATATATATATAAATATATATATATATATATAAACAAAATGTATTTATACAAATTACAAAAATGACTAAAACTTAAAATGTAAAAAAATGAAACCCCACAAGATAAAAATAAAAACTAACTCAAAATATTAATAAGTACTACTATTGTGCATAAATACTAAACTGACAATGATGTGTGAAAAATCAATTAAATAACTTGCTCCGCCTCTATTAATGACATCACTAAACCCTCCCTTCCTACTTTACATTATCTACAAATTTCCTAATATTTAAAATCTTGCCACGAATCATTCAAAATCCTATTTTACCCTACATTACAGCAAAATGGAAAGAGTTTCCTATTTTAAATAATTATAAATATTTGCACTTGCATTTCATAATTATTTCATGTCGAGTACACAGTTTAGGCAATATTTTTTCATTAACCGGCTTGTTCATGTGCAAGAAATCCCTACTAACATACACATCTGCTGAAACATTTCCTATATGAATCCATATTTTTCATATTAATGCCTCTGTTTCCATGCTTAAACTGCCTGCATAAATATATTATGAAGACCGGATAGATGAATGATGCAGCTGGCATGCAACACTAGACGTTCACACTGTATGGAAGCGCCTATATTTGCTGTGTTGATGATGCGGTCAGTCACTAGCATGTTTCCAGGTACACTCATTTCTAGTTTAAGTAGCAAAACAAAGGCGAATCACACAATATTAATATTCCAAATGCACTTTCTGCGACACAATCTGTCACGGGAGCCACATCAGGGCCGCAGCGTCATTAGCAATATGGCTTTCTGCTGTTCGGGAAGTAAAGTAGCTTTTCCAAAAAAAAAACAAACAAAAAAACAACACCAACAATGCAGACTGAATAAATACCTGGCTGCAACACACTTTTATTCAGACGAGGCAGAGGCCAGAGACCTGACACACATCCTGCTCCATTCAGCCATTACATCACTGTCAATCACACAGCTACTCCTGACCTTGCTGATGAATATGAGAAATATGAGTGAACTTCCAGCGTTTGATAGATGATTGAAGGCACACATCATTCATGCGGTCCTCCACTCGTGCTGGTGCAGTTTAACACGGGGCGCTCTGAAAGGCTCTATTCAATTCCTCCTTTTCCCTTGAACAACATTAGTCGAGACCTGCTGCTTGGAAATTGGAAAATCTTGGAAATTACAGACATCTGCTCACGCTGGACATCAGAGCGAGAGTGAGTTTTATGAGTCGACTTGAGTGCACAATTACAGCCAATGACTACAAACACAACACGGCCTGCGAAAATATTACTTACGACAGGACGCATTTAAGTAGCTTGAGTGGTGATAAAACAAACACTTTAGTTGATTTCAATTTTTCACTTTTCAACAAAGACAAAAAAAGAAAAGCAAACGATTTGCATTAGGTGTGAGCTTCACTCATGCAGCCGCAGTGCATGATGGGTAATGTAGTCTTAGCTAAGTCTGTCACCTGCATGTTTAAGGGAATGGCTTTTAATACATTTGAAGATATTTTTTAAACAAAAAAGTAGATGAATGAATGATTGAACATTTACCAATAATAAATACTAAATTCACAAAAACACCATAACTGAAGTCCATGCAAGTACATTCTCACCTGAAATGATATTAAAACTGCATTCCATGACACAAAACTGTATTATTTTTTAAATTAAAAAACTTTGGCAAGCAGAGTGATACTAACGGTGAAACGGCTGTTGGAGTCTAATATCGACACTTTTATCAGCTAATCAGATTCGAGGACCAGAAAGAAGTGTTTGCATACCATCACAGATGAAGTAAATAAAATGCAATATTTGTCAAAAATACAGACATTTCACAAATGTTTTCATGAGCAACATAAACTTTTTATGCTGCTTAATATAACGCCATCTGTTCAAGAATAAAGTTCAACATAAACATACACAGTACTATTTAAATACCACTAAAGTGGGAGTATATATGCTTTTATCAGTGTTTTTTATTTTGATAAACGTGACTAAATATAACATTGCGACTACAGTAAAAAGCTTTTCTCAGCATTTGACTGTAGAGCATGGGTTGGCTGTTGATGCATCATATACATATTTGTTTCTGCCAGAATGTAAAACACAAATTTGTGAGCATTATTGGAATTGAGGATGATAGAATAAACCCGAATCACACGTGATCGTTGTCATGCAGTAAATCTGGCCAATCGTGAAACAGCTGTGTCGTCATCAGAGCTCCTGCAGCCGCTCTATGCTACTAAAAGTGAACATTCTGGAAGAAACAAATCTGAATATGATGCATAAAATATGCATGACAATCAACACATGCTCCACCATCAAAAGCTGAGAACACAAATTAAATCAAACATTCAACAAACAGGATTTTCAATGTATTCATGTTTTTAGGACATCAGACACCAGCACTGAAGAAAAGGTTTCCCCAACGGAAACCGCTACATTCAAGTGCACTCATCTCTTAAATGCAATCATTCTGACATGACTTGAAGTTTCTATGGGGGTCTAAAAGCCAGACAGCAGGGAAAAGCAGTTCTGAAAGGATCCACGTTCGAAGGACACGCTAAAAACAAGGACCTTCAAAGGCTCTGGAACTCCAAAAGTGGGGAAGAGCGGGAAGGTTGAGTGGCAGAGGAAAGCAGAGACGTTGCATCTTTCATGAGATGTGCTTCCTGGCAGAAGTAATCCAGGTCAAACCAGATTGACTTCCCCTGATACCGACGCTGGCAAGCCCTCCTAATCAAAAATCACATCGGACCACAACCATCTGGGTTCAGCTCCCAGTGCTCTCGTTCAGATGAACTCAACACAAAGGAACATCGCATTCATTTGTTGAAATAAAAACACCTGTGCACGTATCTAATGAATTGCTATTGCACTTTTTCTGCACGCCGACAGAATTCAAAGCATTTTTTTCAGACCTGTGGTTTGCTCCTTTTTAATTTAGCACCTTTTATAAAATCTGTTTTATTTTTTTCCCAAGTTCAGTTTTTTTTTTTTTTTTTTTTGGATGGGTCATCAGAAAGCATGTCTACACAACAATTGTTTTTTTATTTATTTAAAGTTCATAAAAAATGTTATTTTTAGAGCCCTATGAATTTTTTTTTTTTTTTTTTTTTTTTTTTTTATAAATGTTTTTTTTTTTTTTTTTTTTTTAAACAATTTACTGTTTAAATTCAAGTTTGGTAATCAAAAAGCATGTGCAATTAATTAAAATCAAGATACAAACAATCTAACAACTATTTATTTATAGTTTATTATTTCTTTTTTTTAACCAGATTCAGATTTTTCCCCATATGTTTGTTTTATTTTAATATTTTAATAATTTAATGGTTTCATTAAAATGTAATAATTTAAAAACATGTTTAATCAATTGAATTCATAAAACTTTATATATTTATTTATTTTTCAAGGCAAGGAAATTCTGTGTTGTTTGTTAGAATTTTTCTGGATTACTGATTTAATACAAATTTATAATCAGTGGTAATGAAATGAAAGCATACAAATACTTACAGTTTAATCTTTTAAAATGTAATCAAATGAAAATGTATCTTTTGGTTTTCTTTTAAATTTTGGCAAACAAAGTGCTGCACAACTTTAAAAAATTAATTCTACTGTGTTTGCGTTTTCTGCATCTTGGACATGATGAAGCCCTACTAACTATGCAAAAAGTAAAAGTAAGTATCTTTCAGCACAGTGCCTGAGAAACACACAGGAGAAGCATGAAACATCTGTTATAAAAGTGCAACACACAACAAAAGTTCAGCATTCCTGCACTTCTGCGAGTGTTTCATGGCGGACTGCTCTCTGAACTTCAGACGAGCAAGACACTACTTTGGTCTTCTAAGACTTTCAAGATGGTGAAACATGAAGCAAAAACTGACTACAAGCACAGCTACATGATTACTATTACAAACCCAGTGTGCACTAGAAGTGCAGCAAGTCTGAAAAATGAAATTCTGTCATCATTTCTCAATCTCATGTTGGTTCTGTATTGCATTTCTTTCTGCTGAAGGTATTTTGAAGAATGTTGAGGTTTCACAAATATTTTTGTGAAGAAAGAAAGTTTGAAACAGTTTTATTTTAGTATCATTGAGGATATTATTATATTTTCCATTTTAATTTTAGTTAAAGTTTGAGCAATTTTGTTGCATTTTAGTAATTTGTTAGTAGTTGTTTTATTTTATTTGTCAATTTTTATTTCAGTTTTAGTTTTAGTTATTTTAGTACATCAAGTTAATGATAAATGATGACTTGACAACTACTGAAATAAAAAAGTTTTAATAGTATAATATATATATTAAAAAAAAACTAAAAAAAAAAAGTTTATTCAGTAAACATTTATTTTATTTCAAGTAACAAAATAATGATTGTAATTATAATAACCCTGGTTTGGAACAACAAAGGTGAGTAATTGGTGACAGCATCTTCATTTTTATCCAATTAATTATTCCTATTTCTTGATTTTGATACCTTTATGATGCTAAGAGGTCATCCAAACTTTTTACAAAGCACAAAGTCAAGCAAACACGTCCAGCACAGTTTTAACACTTCATTACAGTTTCTTCTGGTCTCATATCAAAAGTGAACGTGGTTCCAACCCACAAGATATTCATCAGCTCATTAGCATATCTGCCTCAGTGGGATGTTTTTTCCTAAAATCACATTTGCATAATGAATTAAGGTTCTCCCATTTACTCTGTTCTTTTTCTTGTTAACCTCTCATTAACCTTTTTGTCTTGGCACTCAGATCACGCTGAGACTTGTCCCAAATTCATCAAACAACAGGGCAGGTTTCTTACTCGCCTCATTAGGCTGAAAACCAACGACATCGCTATAAAAGTTCAGTCTAATGTACTCTGGACGGATGGGAAACTGTTTGGGTAAAATTGACCCGAACGCCTGTATTTATTTTACCCAAATCTGTTCGGAAAACATTTGGTCTTTAGGAAAGCGCTCCATCAAGCATCAAAACATAAACAGCAACCGTGCCGCAGATCTCAGCGATAATCTATTGGGTTTCAATGAACGCAAGCCACTTCTACACCTAACGCTTTGCAGTTCCAGCACAGTTATATTTTGTGCGAGAAACGGCGTCATTTTTTATTTACTCGAACCTGATTTATTTATCTTCTCTCACCAAGTAGTCTCTCATCCTCGCGCCGTCTCCAGCACCAGCAAAATATCAAAAGCCTGCGATTCTGTTTCATCCTCGTAAGTTACAAAGTTGTGAATTTTAATGACGGGCAATTTCCAAGCTGCCTCGTCCGTAATGAACCCATCAGACGGTGGGCTGTAAACGCTCTCCGCTGGGTTACTTTGAGAGAAATAAACAGGACGCTTATGCAAACAACTAAAAGCAGCTAAATACGGTCTAGCTCATCTATTTCAATCCACTTTAGACTTCATCTCAGAATCTGAATGGCTGAAATGAATGTTTCATATTGTCTCTGCTGCTTTTTGAACACTTATTCAAAGTCATGAAAAGATGAAAGAAATGTATGATTTACAGAAAAGTTTAAAAAGTCCTTAGGCACACAACCATATGCAGTCTTTATTTATACATATACACAACACACACACACACACACACACACACACATATATATATATCTATATATATATATATATATATATATATATATATATATATATATAATATATATATATATATATATAAATGTCCTTAAAAATACGGCCCAGTGTACTCTGTTAATATGAAGTTTTTTCCCTATTGATTTGTTACAGGTTTTTTACCTGCACCTTGCAGTGCAGATTGCATTGTGTTGAGTTTTAGGGTTAAATTTAATGGAAAATAAACAAATTTAATGTAAATAAATAAATGAAATATATCTATACCATCTATATACATTTATTATAATTATCGTTGAATAAATTATCGTCATAAATTATTATGAATTTTATTTATAAATAATATTTATGTATATATTTTCAACTTCTTATTCATTTATTACTTATAAATGATATATAAAAAAATAAATAAAAGGTGTTTCATTTATTTGACTGTTTTCTGTTTTACTTGGTTTTATTTGATAGATACAAGCCAACAGAGAAAAGATTATTCAAAAACTCTAAAATATAATCACTAACTTCAAGCTATGCAAGTTATATAATCTAAATATAAATTAAAATGAAATTAATTTGTGCTAAATCTTACAATATATTGCCAAAACAATTTGAATTTGCACAAATTTGCCCTATATTTCTCTTAAAATGAATGTAAGTTTGACTGTATTCTATTTTTTTTTTAAATATATTATAAAATGATATATATTAAATGAAAATGAAGATTCCTTTTATTTGTACATTTTATTTGTATTTCGGTTTTATTTGTTTTAATTTGATGGTTTAATATTAATTTTGGACTGTATTCAATACCTTTTAAAAATATTATATTATAACATTATAATGTTAATATATTTTATTTATTTATCTTTTTTGCCAAAAAGCAAATTAAATGCTTTTTTTTTTCTAAATGATAAACTGATTGCATATATTTGCCATTAAAATAATAAATGTTAACAAATTATAATAATAAGTAATAAATAAAATAATAAATGATAAACATCTAATTTAGCATGTTTTTTTAGTCTTTTTAAACCTAAACCAATGTGCGGACACACACACACACACACACACACACACACACACAATAAATAAAATATATGTATATATATATATATATGTATATATATATATATATATATATATATATATAGATATATATATATATATATATATACACTGTATCTTCAAGCTGCGCAAGCTTTTCCCAAACTATCTATCGGTTGACGCATTTCTACCATCACATTTCATCCCACCCAGTCTGAAGAGCCTCTCTCTCACACATACAATCATACATTACTCTCACACTCTTAGAAACCCTCTTGACATTTTTGTTTATACGTGCTTCTTTTCAGGGTCCGCAGCCGGTTTTTCAAGAGCTTGTAAACTGAAAATCCAGGCGGCCATGTTCCTGATAGCTGCCAGAGCTCTGCCTTCATGTAGTGCTGCCCTACAAGAGGGAATTTCATAAGCACATAATTTGATTCATGACATTCCTTGAGAGGCCATTTATGGTGTGAGAAAGGTACGGGCCGGCCCCGACAGCTCTTGCTTTGAAGTCTGCGCAGATAGCAAATGAATTCCATATGATACAAAATCCATCCCATGCCCTCAAGTATGACCATATCAGGCCATGAGTGCCAGAACAAGAAGCGCTGAGAGCTTATTATCCAGCAGAACTAGAGTTAAAACCATGAGAGTGCAGCGCAGAGTAACAGTGAATAAAAGAGTTAGTGCTACAGATTCAAAAGAATGATCTTAGGCACATCTGGAGACATACATGCAAGCAACTACTGTACCAACCTAGCATGGTAGCAACACCATATACAGTATTACACAAAAATACATTTAGCATGCTGTTGCAAGTGTGTATAATTGGGTAATCCTAAAACAATCAGGCCAGGCACACGCATATAAGATCACTAATTATCTGGGTTGCTTAAAAATAACAGCATTTTATTATATTTGATTTATAAAGGGGATAAAGGGGACAAAATAATATTGATTTAACTTAATTGATTTGTTTGGAAGTAATTTACTTTAATTACATCAACGTAATTAAAGTGCACATTCATTTTAGAAAATTTAACTTAAGTTTGCTTTAATTGTAGTACTTTAGTTAGGTTTGCTTCAATATATAAAACATTAAATAGATTCAAATGTTTAATGTTAAGTAATGTTTCAGCAACAACTGAATTTGCTATATAAATTATATCATATACTTAAAAATGAATAAGAAATAGTTTTATTTGGTTTATTTTATTTGATGCATACAAACCAGAAGTATAATATACTAATATAATGTGCTTTATATTTAAAAATGAACGTAAATGTTTGACTGTATTCTACTCCTTTTTAAAAATATCATATTATATATTTTTTCCCCACAAAATCCAGGAAGACGTACTAACCTTTTTAACACTTAGTTTGTCTCTAAATGCTAAACTGACTGCATGTATTTGGCGTTAAAACAATAACTGAATGGGGGAAAAAAGAAAAAGAAAACTTGCATCTGCATCTAAATCACTATTTTTGCTTTTAAAACTGTAGTATGTTTAATATTAATGCATTCAGTGCCTCTTTTAACAAAATAACCCAAAATAAAAGATGTTTTCCAAAAGCAAAGGGCCAAACTGAATAAACAGACTGCTATGTGGTTTCAATATATTTTTTAGTAAATAAAAATTCCACCACCGCTGACACCAAAAACAGCATCTAGTGGCAGTCCATCGGGATCTGGGGGTCGTATCTGATCAATAAGGAGAACAGAAGAATGAAATCCTCTCTTTTACTCTCCTTCACAGTGTTCCTGATTAAAGACAGAAAAAATGAGACAAAGAGAGAGAGAATCCTTTCTGTTCCTGCTATAAAAAGAGCACAGATCAAGGAAATCTGCTCCATTATCCGACTGAATCAAAGTGAAGGAACACGGGCCTGTGTTTGGAAGAATACAGAGGAAAAGGTCTGTAAAGAAAAGAGAAGAACGGAAGAAAGACATGCTATATGGTAACAGGGTCGCAAAAGAAACGATTCAGAAATCTAGACACACCATTACAGAGATGAACAACATATGTCCTGTTTGGTTTTTAAACAGCCGCAGTCCTTCAAGAAATCCTTCAGAATTGCATTCTTTAAGAATAAAAACTTCTTTAAGGAGCAGACCGTATTGTTGAAATCATCATGCGATGTTCAGAAGCAACTGAGGAAGCACAGGAGATGTGTGACGTCATCCTGACATAATCAACCAGGAAAACAGGGACATTATGAAGGGAAATGGTTTGCTTCATATGCACCTGCTCTTCATGTTCCTCTGCCATTATGATGACGCAAAACAATCGCCAAAACTAATAAATCTTGAGGGATGGTGGTCAGTACCATTACAGATCTCCAACAGTGTTAATCTGCTGGAAACAGACCGAGTCGGCTAAAGGATTTGTTTGATTTCTGTAAATTTAAACCGGTGTATATGAAAGATGATTCATCAAATCCTCCTGAATTCTATTTTTTGGGTCTTTTGGGTGTGCACACCTTTCTGCATTGCTTTTAAATTTTAGCAATCAAAAAACATGTTTAATTTATTGAATTCATTAAACATTAACAATTTAATGATTTATTAAAACTTTTTCGATAATAGGGCCCTATTAAGTTTTTTTTTTTCTTCCAGAAATTAATTTAATTATTATATAAAAAACAATCATATATACATTATTTTAAGTCATAAGTCTTTAAAAGTTAATTTCTGTGATTTTCCAGTGCATATTTTATTTTTTCCTCGAACTCCATCTGTGTGAGCTTCTAAAGTACTTTTTGTTTTTGCATCCTATTATTTAGACTTTCTGCAGTTCGCATCATGATGCTTGGAAAGCTGAAACTGTCAGCTGAAACATGCTGCTAATTGGAAGCTACTCAAACGTGACTTATTACAGCGTTTAGTAACTGAAGTAAAAATCTTTTTTTTTGGTGGCATGTCTGTAAATTCCAGTTTCTTCAAGCATAAAATCCAAACAGCACGGGAAAAGCCAATGTCCTGTCTCGGATGCAGGGACGCGAGACAGCGGGGCAGATGGCAGCGGGTTGACGAGACCACTTAGGTGTGAAGCTGTGTGAGAAAGTTAGACCACAAAGCCTTCATTTACCAACCCAGCACGAGCGAGAAGGTGCCATGGAATGAGCTTCGGGAGGCTGGCCGTGTGATGTTTAATTAATGCAGTGCTGTCAAGCTCATTTCGCTGCTCGTCTTTTGCTGTTGCAATGCACACATATGCATACGGTTAAAAGGATCAAACACCTTTTAAAGGGTAAACGTACATCAAGATGCAATTTTAGAGTTGTAGCGTGACTAATGAGGGGCTGTAATCTTTACATTTGACATGCTGAACATCTCTCCATATAGAAAAACCAACAACACCCTTGATTATTTGCGATTTGTGAGTGGTAAAATGTTCAGACTGTTTCAAATATTTAGAAATGGGAATGTTATACAAGATAAACACTGGGTAAAGATTCGTCTGTGTGTGTGTGTGTGTGTGTGTGTGTGTGTGTGTGTGTGTGTGTGTGTTGGTTAGGGACTGGACAAGTGCTTCACCATCTGGTCTAAGTCATCTCCGGGGACTTCTGGAAGTCTCCGTGGTCAGCTTGTGTGGATTACAGAACGCACTAGTCATGGTTACAAGGGCCTGGTGCTGTAGACACACTGAAATGCACAAAAACTGCTGCTAATAGACTAAACAGAGCACAAGGACGGCACTGTGTCCAACACAGCTCTAATATTTGCTCAGCGCTGGCCTGCTAATGTAAGCCGCTGTCAAAGTTCAACACGGGATAATATCCAATCTGTTCACTCTATGCAGATTCATTCCATCTCACAGCAGAAAATGCCAAAATATTAACACAAAAACATAAACATAAAATAATATAACAAGAAATATAAAAATAACAAATGGATTAATACATGCATTAATAAAATACCAATAAATTCATGCAATAAAATACTAATGTTTTAATATAAATATATATATATATATATATATATATGATATCAAAAAACTATATATATATATATATAATATCTACACTACATGTTTAGTTTAATTTTATTTTAAAGTTTTAATTTAAGTTTTTCATTTAAGTTTTAATTTTGCCATTATTATGATTATTTAATTTAATTATTTATTATTTTGTGTTGTTGACTTTTTTGTTGTTGATAGTTTTATTCTCTAATTGTTCAATTTTATTTTCACTTATTAGAACCTAGATCAAAATTGGGAATGTTTGCCTTGGAAATTAGCTGAAATAAAATCAATTGAATTCTGTTTATACTGTATTTTACTTTGTTGCAGTTGATGTTTATTTACCATATTTAAGATAATGGTTTGATTTTCACTTTTTGCAGATTCATTACTGCTCATAGGTCAAAAGTGAAACTTTATTAAATGTTATATATATATATATCTATATATATATATAGATATATATATATATATATATATATATATATAATAATATATATATATATATATATATATATAAACGTTCACTTTTTGCAGATTCAAAACTGTTTCATCAAGACAAGAATGAGATGGAAAAAAAGTGGAAAACCACCAAATAAGTACATGCATAAATAAATCCAGACTCTAAATTCAGATCAATAGGCATTACACCGAAGAACTAGTTATCCTCTCTATCTCTTACAGTCGTGCGGGTCGCTAGTGACGAATCACAATCACATCTTAACAGGCTGGCATGTATATTCCTGCAGACGATCGATGTGCGAGCATCAGTGAATGGCACCTTTAATCTTGAGCTCAGTGAAGTCAATAGGATTGGGTGAAGCTGCAGTGATTAAGTGATCGTCTGGCCACTGATCCAGCCTCGTCTAAAGAGAGCCAGAGCGAGTGGAAGCGCCTGTTCAATCTGTCACCGACCCAAAGCATCCCATACATCCCAGCTCATCACACACGCCTGTAAATGTGCTTTTGTTCAGTGGGTTACACTTCAGATGGCACCAGTATGAAGGTCAGGTGGTGAGTTCATACTGTACTGTATCAGTATATAATCTTAATATTTTAGAAGGCTATTACATTATGTTTTTATTATAAAACATTAACATTAAATACAAATCGTATTAAAATACACATATAAATAATATAATAAAAGCATAAAATATACAATATGCCTTTAAATAAACTGAACTACATATAAAAATATTGTAGAGATAAATAAATACATTTCATATTTTAATTTAAACAAATTAATTATAATTACATTCATTAATAATTATATAATATTTTATATACATTTTTATAAATATAATTTATTAATAAAAATGTACAACTTATATTTATTGTATCTATATTCACTTATATTTATAATCAATTAATTAGAAATAAATTGATTTAAAAAACATTTAAAAACTGTTAATTAATTCATGATTTATACTCTTCACTATATATGAATGACTGTGTACACACACACACACACTATAATATACATATTAAAATATGACTTTAATATATATAAATTCAAATGAATGTATATTAAACATATATAATATAAATGTATTCAAACTGTTCACTAAAAACATGGAGAAAATTTGCACCTTAAAAATATCCTTTTCAAAAATATTTTCAAATGATAAATCTTATTATAAATAAAATCTGTATTTAGTCGAACTATGGAAAGTAAGATGCAGTGAGCTGAGATAATGGAGTCTGTTCTTATATTTTTTCTAAAGCATACTGAGAATAATATTTGCACCGCATGAAAATCATCCACGGCACACTGATCTAGTATTATTCTTTCTTTTCTGTGTCTGGTTTGCTCTAATGGCAGCGTCTAGATGACTACTGTGTTAGATTAAATAACCGGCTCAGTGTTCTCATCAAGCCAACAGCAGCATTATTAAGCTGCCTACGCTGTGTTATGATGATGGATCTCAGCTAAAGTAAGTGCGCCCCGCCCGCCACGCCACGCACACAGAACATGTCTGTGAGGACCATCAGCACGGAGAAATAAAAAAGAGACCTGAGCGTCAAGAACAACATTGAACAATCAAATCAGGTGCTACACTTCATACACTGCACACACAAAAGTTTAAACTTGTGTACAAAAACAACATGAGAAACTTTGATACCTGATGTAATTGTTTCTAATGAGATACGCGTCACATGGCAGCAGCGTGTGCATCAGAAAATAAAATAAAAAGATGTAAAGCACGGCGGGACATCTGACAAGAAAAATCATAGGGGAACATATATAAAGCTCAGTGAAGCATGTCAAACTTTATGAAAAGTGCTAACAAACTCACTTATAGAACACCTGCGAAGAGACTGAATGTTTTTTGCATCTAATTAATTTGCATTTGTCACCTTACAGCTGTCATACCACTTCATTTGTCACCTATCAACCTGTATCCCCAAAAGAGAGCCATTACAGACGTTATGATGCTCATAATAGAAGAGAGACGGTGGATTCGAGTGCTTCTGTGAAACAGTTCAGTTATTTATTAACAGTGATTTTCTTACAGAAACTTGAGCTCAATTCTTTATGTCAACTTCACCTCCAAAAAAGGCCCCGCACTCGCAATCAATGTCAAATTCATATCGAAATGGGCGTCACTGACGTTCAAATGTGGGCAGGACATCTCTCAACATCTTGGCAGAAAGTTGCAAAGTTGGGACTGAGTCTTACGTAAACATCTCCAATTGAATATGTTTCAAACGCTCTTATTACAGCAAGGTATCAGTGTAGAAAGGTCATTTATTTCAGATGAAAAGACCAAAGGAGAGGCAAAACAAAGACGAGAGCTCAACATTAGTGCTGAAGAAAAAATGGAGGCCGTAGAGCAGAAAAGTGGGTGATGCAATTAATGTGGGATGCAAACAGAGCAAGAATATGAGAGCGAGAGCTGTGGGTGGAAGAAAAGAAGAATAGATGAAGAGAATGAGATTCAGGAGGAGGAGAGAGCACATATTGTAATTCTGGATCATAATTATCTGTACATCTTAGTGCAAGGTTCCTACATGTTTTCAAAGAGTAAGAACACAGTTTTGTGTTTAAGATTGTTTTTTTGTGAATGTGTGTTTCTGTCGACCTTTATACATTTACAGTATGTGTCAACTCTTTCCCCCGCCATTGACAGATTTTTAATTTTTTTTTTTTTCTCTTCTGCTCACCATGGCTGCATTTATAAAAAAAAAAAAAAAAAAAAAAAAAAAAAAAAAAAAAACCTAATATTATGAAATAATTTTAAAATGACAGTTTTCTATTTTAATATACTTTAAAACGTAATTTATTCATGTGATCGAAGCTGAATTTTCAACATCATTACTCCAGTCTTCAGCGTCACATAATTCTTCAGAAGTCATTCAGAAGTCATGCTGATTTATTATTATTTGTTTTTCATGATTTCTTTTCCATTATTTTTTTCACCATTTATTAAAAACAGATCTTTTATAAGAATAAAAGTCTTTGCGATCACATTTTTTAAAATTAATTTAACATCCTTTTCTAAATAAAAGTATCAATTTCAAAGTTCTTTCAAAAAAATTATAAATGAATAAAAATACTGAACCCAAACTTTTGCAAAGTAGTGTATATTTTTACAAAATATATTTTCTATTTTTTAATAAATGCAGTTCTTTTTTTTTCTATTCATCAAAAGAACCCTAAAAAAAAGTATCACAGGTTCCAAAAATATATTAATCAGCACAGCTGTTTTCAACATGATAATAAATCAGCATATTAGTATGATTTCTGAAGGATCTAAATTTATTTCAAATTTTGAGCATAACTAAAATTTGCACTTTGGATGGAAACATAGCTAGTGACTCGTTCATAAAGAACCTGAATCCTGAATCAATCATTGTTTTCTAAAAGATTTGTTTAATGAATGATTCAGTGACTCTGAAGATAGCTCTTTTCGTTTTCCTGAATGAAATCCGTGTTTTGAACAAATTGGTTGAGCGAATGATTCACTCATGAAAACAATCACCTTGCTGCCATCTATTGGCGCATCGATGTAAACTGCAGAAATTACCAGTTGTTCAGGATTATTAAAAATCATTTTAAAGACTGTGATCACAAAAATCAGTTCATAGCTCTGAAAACATTTATTAAAAATATATATTTTTTAAACAATCTGACAATAAAATAATCCTGATGACTTTTTAAAGATTCCTTTTCCTCATTTTCATGAATTTAGATATCACAGTTTTTAAAAAGCTATCTGATATTTTCATGGTTCAGACAACTAAATCTAAAATCATAATGAGTGTTTCAGATAAAAACGATATCTTGTCACAGAAGTTTGCTGAAAGAATTACTTTTAGTAGTGTTTCCTGTTATGTGTCACACAGCCATAATAGGTTAACATATTTGTGATATTGCTATTAGCACATGTTCATATAAATAAGCTACTCTATCACAGGTACTATTTGTACTCAAATGTGTGTGACAACAGCTTATGGCAGGTTTTATATTTTGCAAAGCTTGATGAAACTACCAGGAAGGTGTTTACCTCATTATGCACTGTTTACAAAAATTTTAACAAGATGCTGCTCGACTATAACCACTAATGTTTGGCTACAGTTGATTGACGGTTGTGCTCTCAGATTAATTAAACAAAGAGAACGGAACGGATTAAACAAGGAAAGTGTGTTTTGAATATTAATATAATTTTACAATAATTACATATTAATATTACATATGGCATTTACTTTTTTGCATTTTAAAATAGGTGTTTTTTTTTTTAAATAAAAGCTTAAAACTGAAAAAATGCAATTATGTAAATGAATGAACTGAATTAATTACATGCATACATATAACATTCAGGTTTTTTTTAGTTACCAAGGAAACACTTTGCATTTTTCTTTTAGTCTAAGCCCCCCGTGTGTCCCTTGTTCCAAAGTTCTTTTTTGCCCAGCTGAAAATGCCCAGCGTTGTGAGCACTTGAGAGTAGCATGGCGTTTTTTTTTCAGTTGAGACGCTGCGGTTTCCTATGATATAAGGAATATCCGCTGGAACGTAATGTCATAGAAACACATAGTGAATGAAATGTTTGCTGCCAAGCATTATTTTTTACAACAATATTATGATAGTCCGGTAATTAAATCTGTTAAAGACACAAATACCTCAAGAGACAAGCAATATTAAAACTTCTCCAATGTTGTTCAGTCAATAGTACAAGCCGGTGATCGGTATAGTCCCGCCCCTCCTCCACTCGGATTGGTTAGGCTGACTAGAAAGTGACAGTGATGAGCGCTAGGCGTTTTTAATCAAAGATTGATGAATATTCTTTAACTCTGGGTGCCAAGAAATAACGCTGAACGCTCAGCACTCAGCATGAAAAAGAATGGCAGAGGTTGGCACGCTCCTGGCGTTTAAAAAACGCGGCGCGCCTCCGATTGATAAAAACTGAAAAAATACAAGCCACAGGGAGCCCCAGGGAAAAAAAAAATTTGGTAGACACGCAACGCACCCTACTGTGTGCACTAAAATAACTAAAAATAAAAAAAAAAGTTAATGAAAATAAGATAAAATTAAAAATAAAAAAATTTATAAAAAATGACAAAAATATACTAATAATAAAATAAACGTCAGTAATAAAACTATATATATATATATGATACTATATAATATATAACACATTCAAATATTAATAACATTACTAGAATCAATTAATAATTAAAAATAAAACAAAATTACTTGAAATATACTAAAATTAGAGTATATACTTTTGCACTTCTTGTACTATTATTATTTGTATAACAGCTCATGGTCAATGCTTAAAAAAAAGCCAAAAAAGTTATTTCAGGTACGTTGCCAAGGCGGCATCCCTCATTGTCATTTAATCTAACCTTTATGTACTCTGCACTCGTCCACCCACCCAATCACAGTGCACAATTATGTATATATAGAAGTGCTACATATCCATAATTCATATGAAATGTTGTATTGTCACAAATGTCTCCATAGCTTTAATTTGCCTGTAGAACCCCGAGCAAACGGCAAAACCCTGCCTACCGCCGAGGGCCAAACACATGATAGACGAGTGAATGGGATGTCTGATGGACTAATCGGACACGAATCTACGTCTGTTTAATGTCTGTGAAGAGCACCAGCGGCGCCCGTTGTGAGCTCATAAAACATGAAGGGTCAAACTCCAAGCCGCGTGGTACAAAATCCGCTGACCTGATTGGGAGATGGCGGAGGGCTGGAAATTGTTTGCCATGGATCAAATGCTGGAGCAATCTGTGAAAGGAGAGCAGTGGAATAGCTCTTCTACTAATCAATGGCTATTCATTTTCAGCTACCGCACAGCCCTCCGATGAGACATTAATAGTGCGTGGTCAGATAATTACCACCTCCAATTAAGATCTGGTGACAGGAAGGGAGGTAAATGACGACCCATACTCGAGATTTTTAATGGAGAGACACCAACGCCACGCTCCGATCGACATCATGTAAATGGCTGCCATTGTCCACATCCCTTCACTGACGCATAGATTGTGGCTCTGGTAAATGAACTTGGATGGAATGTTCAAGTATTTTCAAACATCAAAGTCGGGGATGGAAACAAACTGTGAAACCTTTCGCTCAAAACGTGTTGAGCTTGCAGGGTTATATAGGTGAGTATCATTGTCGGTTTTTGTTAATATTTTATTAATCTTTTTTAGTTAAAGATTTTAGTAATGGTTTTCTTGCTTTTTTTTTATTTGTATAACTTTCTTTCTTTTGTGTCTATTATAGTATTTTACTATTTTTATTTACTACTAGGTTTTAGTTAATGGAGTTTTTAGTTAATTAGCTAGTACGTCTCAATGTAATTAATAGTAAAAAAAAAAGATAACTGTGTTGGGCTGTGGTGGGGGCAACTTTGAGAGTAATGCTATAGTTTTTTTGAATATTGGTAATGTTGGAATGTACATATTTTATTTGAACGTTTAATATATGGTATGTTGTTTTTTAGGAGAATCATAACTATTGTTTGCTTTGCTAATAAGTCTTTTGGATTAGATTTGTTTCGTGTTGATTTTTTTAAGTAGGATGGAGGTTAGAGGAATGGAGTTTGTTTGTCTTTTTTTAGGTTTCCGTAATGTATTTAAGGCGAGTCTTAAACATTATATGTGTGTGTCTAGTTCAGTTTTTGAGTTATTTTAGTACTTTAAGTGTGATACTAACACAACAAATAAGAACCTGTTGCTGTGGCAATTTGATGAAATACAATTAGTTTCAAGTTTTTAATAGGTTAAATGTCAGTTAACAGTTCAGTTTATTTCAAGTATGTTTTTTGTTAAGATTTAATAATTTAATTTTATATTTTATGCTTTCATTTTAACTAAAGTTTTAGTAATTTATTGTTATTTGTTTTATTAAGTGTTTTTTATGGTTTTAGTTAATGATAATAACCTTTGGTGATATGACATTTACTGAGGGGTGTGTGTTTGTGTGTGTGTGTGTGGTGTTTTAGCTCTAATTTTTGCAACTGCGGCGTAGTGTTTTTTCATTTGCAATACATCACTGCAACATGTTAGAACACTACTGTTCCCATACCTTTTATCAGACCTCCTGTGCACATACATTAAAAAAAAAAAAAAAAAAAAAAAAAAAATGCAATTTTCTTTTTCTCCAGTTTTATGTACTATTTTGGTTCCACGGGACTTCCATTATCATTGAGAAAAAAAATGCAATTCAGTAAGTGTTTGAGACAGGGCTAAAATGAGCATGTTTTAATCGGAGTAAGTGTCAAGTCCCCTGTTTTTTACTTCGTTTATTTATCTACTTATTTTAACTTCAAAAGTTGTGGGATTTTCAGTTAAATGAATCCTGACAGCCACTAAATTAGCTTGCATCCCTTTTAAGAAAAGCCAAAGAGGTAAAGTAATGCTTGGCCACTTTCCGTGAAGGCGAACAACAGGTTTTCTGTCTGAATTAGAACTTGCTTCAGGCTTCACTCATTTATATTGATGTACCTCAAATACTTACAGCCGGCTGTGCCAAATTCCCCACAGGCCTTTCATCGTTCACATCTAACGAGTAAGAGAAGCGGGCACGAGTGCCAGAACAGCACACTGCTATACATCTAAGTATTAAAGGGTCTCGTGCCAATGCTGTGGTGTTTGACTCATGTGGTTGTTAATTAACGCCACTGTTTAATGATCTAGTATTCTTCAACTCTGTGCATTTCACAAGCGTTGTTCTAAAAATAAACTGGGTTGAATCACACCAAAACTGACACACATGCTATGGACTGTCTTAGTTGTTGACCCCGTTTAAAATAATGTGGGTACACAACAGCCAAAAAATAATTAATACTAAGATTCTATCGCCGAATTTACAGACTTAGGATAATAATATAAATAATATTTTTAAAAATATTACATTTGCTATGGATGTTTTAGTTGTTTTAATAAGTGATACCATAAGTCATCTAATAATTATGACGACTTATCCTAATTATGAACTTACCGGTTTTTTTTTTTTCAATTGCTAACAAGCATTTGCCAGTTCTTAAAGTACTTTTTTTCTAAACTCTTAACACAGCACCACACACCTAATTCACACAAATAGTAAAGGTTCTGGGCCAAAAAACACATTTTGTTAAATAAATACAAACTCTGCATTTCAAAATGCTGAATTCCCCTTTTCCAACATCACATAAAACAAACAGCAAAACATAGCACTAGTTTCTATCCAACAGAAACACATTGTCAATCATAGCACAGTGACTGACAAAAATACAAACGTTGATGGTCATTCACAAAAACTGCATTACATGTCATGTTTTAGTTTCTAAAAATGCTATAAGAGACAATATAAACAATCCATTGCTTTTTGTGAATTTAGCCTTCAGTTTACCTTCAACTGAAATGCATTTTACATTTGTAATAAGTTTGAATGTGTTCATTCTCTTGGCAGCATAACTATCAAAAAAACTGAATGAGTCTATTACTTTATAGAATGTGTACAATAGAAAAAAAAAAATAGGGGTCGTCTATGCAGAAATTCAATTTGGAACCTTGATTGAACAAATCCTTGCTCTCCAGTGGATGGGGGTTGCCTGTGGGATGGTGCCCCATGGTAGCTGATGCCAATGATCAACAAAAAAATTACAACGTACATGGTCGCTGTGGTTAATATGCAAGCTTGTTTCCACCACAGAAAAAAAAGTAAATATGCTTACAGTAATTGTGAATTTTTATCTCACAATTCGAGACTTTCTATTCTTGGAATGTCTTGGAGTTTACAAACTTGCAATTCATGGGGACTTTATCAGAAAATGAGACCACACACACACACCACACACACACACACAACACCACCCCAACACACACCACACACACACAGATATATATTTCAATACATTTAAGCTGCTGTTGGTGCAGCAATTAGAAGCTTTATACTATATTTAAGGTTTGGAACCAGTAGGTCTTCATTTCTGAGGTATGCTGTTTAAGCATTTGTAAAATAAGACTATAAAAAATCCATGATTTTGGTTTTGGGTAATGCTTGTATAGGAGAAAGAAAATGTAAGCATGGTTTAGAAACATGGTAAATTTGAATGGTCTATATTGAGTGTGAAAACCAACAACAAACTGGTTGTTAATGGTATGGATCACAACAGGATCGATTGTTGTGCTAATTGTTGTTGAGAATGTGATAACAGACTGGACAAAACGATGTTAGCAATTAAAAAAATATATAATTTATTAGATAATGACTTAATAAAATAGATATAATAAATATAAAAAAGAAGGAGATCTGCTGTCCTTAATGTGCACTCAAATATTAATCACATCCAAAATAACATGTTTTTGTATCATAGTATATCATGTGTGTATCTGTGTATGTTTATTATGTTTATATAAACACACACACATACAGTATATTATTTTTGAAAATATCTTTACATGTATTTAAATGTATATTATTTAAATTCATATAATTAATAGTATATATAGATATATTTAATCGATAAAAACAACATTTTTTTCTTACCAATATATACATTGCTTTGCGTCGTGTGCTATTTATTACTTTTACCCTTATAGTATATCTATATTCATACCTTCGTGTAACTTTAGGGTAGTGAAATTAACTTAATTTAAGGCAAATAATGCTAAAACCTTAAATGAAATGAATACAATAATAAAGGCAAAGAATCCTGAAATTTAAATTGACAATATTACATTAAACCCTATAAATAAAAGCAAACAGTTTTTTCTAAATCGTAATAAACATAAAATAAAATAAAATAAAATAAAATAAAAAACATAAAATAAACTGTGGGTGATTTGAGATAGTATGAAATAAATTTGGGTGATTTGAGATAACTATAACAATAAAATAAAATAGTGCAAACTAACTGGCTTGATCCAGAGATTTGCAGCTCTCTGAAGTGGAAAATTATCAGTGAATAACATTAAAATATGTTTTATGTTTTTACATGACTTCAAACTACTTTTGAATTATAGTGCACAAGTTGTATGGACTAATTTATGATATTTCAAGGTACTTTTTGCATCTTTTTGCAATATGGTGAAGCTTGAAAGCCTCAGTCCTCTTTCACTGCAAGGGAATGGAAAAGAAGCAGGCTTGAAGTAACATGTGGGTGAAAATAATGGACAAGAATCTTCATCTCTGGTAAACTAATGTGTTTAAAGACAACGCTCCCCACCCAACACCATTAAGTTATGACAGCAAAGAAAAAACACAATTCATACGGACACAACGCCAATCAGCAACAAAGCAAAACATCTGTTTCAAGTATGCGTTTTTAACAGCCCTCACTGCTTCAGTTCATGCTACAGATCCATCTCTCCAGCTCTCATACGCCATCTGAATGGAATAAACAGAAATCTATTGCTGATTACATCTCCTCCGAGGACTAAACTGTTACTATTGGGCTCCAACACTCTCCTGTGGTAATTCCTTTATGCTCAGGCCCATTAAAACTGAAATTGTGAGTTTTACGATCGCTGACTGTAAGACAAAACTTTCTCCTATAGCTCTGATATGACCCACCGGGAGACATCATCTGCTCAACCTAACTCCATGTACATGACCTTGATATCAGGCCAGCTTTGTCCATTCCTGTTTACATTATAGTGTACCTTACATTCCATGTTTCAACTTCCCACACAAACCGTGTAATTGAAATTGCACGGCGGAATTTCTGCCGGTTTAACCGCAGGGACTGACCGGCTTTGCTGACACACAAAGCTGGTTTTTAGCACGGGTTTATGGATCGCATTTTTGGCTTCTGCGCCTGCTGGGTCACAGCATGAACATATGAAAATTATTGCTGAACAGCACTGAAAGAAAAGCATCAGCCCTAAGAATGTGACCAGTGGCAAGCTCGTCGGGAGAGCACAGCTTCCCCAAGATTTTTGAGGTGTGAAAATGGGAGGAGGACGATTTAATGTTAATAAAATTCACAATTCATTTCTGAGCTTCATGTCTCTGTTGGTTAAAAAAAAAAAAAAAAAAAAAGCCAATCACCATCGAGTGTTCATATTATACATTTTAGTTATATTTTTTAAATTTGTTGTGATTTTGACTTTTTTATTGTTTTTGTTAATACATATTTATTTAGTTTAAAATGACGTTTTTTATCAAAACTTTTTTTTTTGTAATAATGTATATATTTATATTGTATTTTATCACCATCCAAAAGTGAATGCATGCATGCAATACTACCGAGAATCAGTGTTAATTTAGTGTTATTTATCACTGTATTTATACTACTATATTATTACTGTTTTAGCATCATTTATGTTACTATAATATACTACTAAAGTAGGATTATTAATATTTAAAATAGCTTTTTAGGTTACACTTTATTTTAAGGTGTCCTTATTACAGTGCAATTATGCTAATAATTAATTATTGACTGCATGTACTGTACTTACTAGGGTTAGGATGGGGGCTCAGGGTTACTTGCATGTAATTATGCACATAATTAATAGCTATTTTAATAGTAAATTGCATGCAATATGTGTAACAAGGAGCACCTTAAAATAAAGTGTTACCCTTTTTAATTTCAATTCTTATTAATATTTTATTTAATATTGTCCATTTTATGTGCTTTAGTAATTGTATCAGTTTTTTGCTTTTTTTAATTTATTTATATAGGCTTTTTTTTTAAAATATAGTTATTGTAATTCATGTTAAACTAAAGAAAAAATTAAAATTAATTTATTTCAAGTAACGTAATTTTTTATTTAATTTCAAACATCATTATTATAGTGTCCTCTCTTTTTAGATCAACAAATAGGTCTGATTCTTTTTAGGTGTACCTTGTTGAAAATCAGAGCTGTGTCAAGTTAATTAAAATAATTTTCCCATGGCTTTCTGATATTGCCCCCTTTCATTAGAAACATGTCTCTCTCGTAAAGTTCTTCTCGTGAATTTTTGCATGTTTCATTTCATCCGTTTCAACGCTCCTATTGATTCTAAGATCAGAAAACCCTGTGCGATCTTCACAAAAAAACATACATGCTTTCTATTTTGCACCCCGTAAACAATCCTTTTGTAGTCTGACAGATTTTTTCATTATTCAGCTTGTATGAGAAGTAGGGAAATACACACCCATCATCCCTCCAGTCTACACCTTGGTGTTGAGGAGCCTCTGCTGCAGACGGCAGCTCTTTAAAAAGCGCAGGTTAGATTAAGAGGTTGGTGGGGTGATGATAATACAGACGCGGCGGGCCGGGTGTACCCTGACCAGCTGCAGTCCCGAACCGATGAGCGCTGCTGACATGTTGCTGCACTCTGACAGCTTTTTAAACAAGAGGAAACAGGGAAGTCTAGACACTTGTCTGGATAAAAACTCACCATGGAAACACACTGAAGAGACAGACACACCGTGTTGCACATGGTGTTAAACGGATGTTTAAAAGGGGCAATCCCTTTTTTTCCACAAGTTGATATGATTCTTTAGGGTCCTTAATGAAAAGTCTGTAACATAGTTTTGGTTGTTTAAAAATTTCTCAATAGCGTAAAAAAAACACCTTTTTTGACCCTGTCAAATACAGCTCTTTTCAGCGCTATGCAGTTTTGTAGCATTTTTTCCTTTAAATGTTAATGAGCTGTGCTGACCCCGCCCCCTCTTCTGAGCCGCTCTCTGAGAGACTGTTTAGGAGTCAGTCTTGTCTACATCTGCTTCGGGCGGTGAAACAATGGCAGACTGATGACAGTCACTCAGGGCGGAGCTAAGGTAAGATGCCAGTCCAGTCTGTACTGAAACGCTACTGTCGATCAAAACTATCGTGGGAGTGTAAATAAGGTAAAGATTTTAGTAGATTTAGCAAAAGAAGAAGAAAAAACACACTGCGTGGATTTTTATCATTATTGGGTGGTTGTGTACACAGACTGCCAACACACATTTCAGTTCAAACAACTTGTAAAAGTGCATGTAGCATCTGATGACCCCTTTAAGCGTTTGAAATAACTCTGAAAAGACTGAAGTTTGAAAATGTTATTGTAAGTCAATAAATCGTTAATAACATGTTCAAACAAGTTCCTAACATGATTTAACATGCTGCCAACATTCTTTTAGTGTGTTGCACAGCGTGATTCAGCATTTGGCTAGCTTGATTTAGTATGTTGCTAACATGAATACCCCCCATGAATTTAACATATTTTAACATTGAAATGTTTTAATCCTTTACTAGCACATTTTAAACAAATGTACAAGTATGTTTTTTTTCACGTTGCTAACACAATATAGCATTTTGTTAACATGCTTTTTAACATCTTGCTTACATGATTTAACATGTTGTTTAGCGTGATTTAGCATGAGCTTTACAACATTTTCACCATGTTTTAACACTTAACATGTAGCATGGCAAGATTTTAACATGCCCTTTAACATGTTGCTAGCATGATTTAGCACCTTGCTAACATTTTTTTGACACTCTGCTAGCATGTTTTAACACCAGTGATAGCATGATTTAGCACATTGCTAATTTATATAGCATATTGCATAACAAGATTTAACACATTTTAGCATGTTTTAACTTGGGTTAACATGCAGCATGACATGATTTAACACGTTTAACCTGTTGCTAGCATGAATTATCAACTTGCTAGCATATTTTTAAACAAATTAGCTTGCATGTTTTTCACATTGCGAACATGATTTAACACATTGCTAGCATGTTTTAACACATTGATAGCATGATTTGTAACATATGGCTAACATGATATAGCATTGTTAACATGTTTTAACATTACAAACATGATGCAACACATTTATAGCATGTTTTAACATTGTTAACGTAACATGACATAATGTAAACATGTGTAACATGTTTCTAGCATTAATTGGCACATAGCATGTTTTTTTAAGATATCTATAATTTTTTTTTGTTTTTTTATGATGCTTGATTGATTTTTTTAAGTTTTTTTATTGTTGTTATGTTGTATGATGTGTTGTTAAACATGTTAGGATTTTTTTAGCACATCACTAATGTTTTATCATGTTGCTAGCATGAATTATCATGTTGCTAACATGTTTTAACACATTGCTAGCATGAATTAGCACTTGCTAATGTTTTAACATGTTACCGACTAAATTTAGCCTTTGAAAGAATATTACGAAGAAGAAATTTTAATAGGATTTTAATAAGTTTTAAACCACTCAATTATAACCAAACAGTGTTTCATCATTTTTTTGTTGAGTGGCGTGATTCAGAAAGCTGAATGCGTTAAAACTTCAACCAGACACATCAAAGTGAGGTAAAAACCAAAAATAAATAATAAATAATAAATTCTTTCATGAATAAATGAACTGAAAAAGTCAACTTTTACAAAAACAATAAAGCCACAACAGTAAGAAAAGAAAGCAGAATATAGAATGCAGGGAGTCTCATGCTCTCATTTGCGAAAAAACACAGCATGGACACCTCATCAAAATCCCACTGCTGTTTACTGACAACCTCTCTTTACATTTTTTTTTTTTTTGCCTGCGTTTTATTCTAAATTCCTCAGAAAAAAAAAAAAAAAAAAAAACTATAAATGAAATAAATAAATAACTCAAGAGGCTTGCATGAGGAAGCTGTCAAGTACCAAAGTCTGACTATCACTGGATGAATACTAAAACTATTCATCATGTTGCTATAACAGACCAGAACTGTTCTGACTTTGTTGAGTTGGTCCATCAGCTTTGGACATTAGTAATTCATATTTTTGTGTACATTTACAAATCATGTGTACTAAGCAGAGTTCATCTGGCATGTTTGTTTAATGGCAAAATAGTGAGTTCCACACTTCTAAAAGTTTATATTAGATATATATATTATATATATATATATATATATATATAGATATATATATATATATATATATAAATAAAATATGAGGTGCAGTTGCTCATACAAAAACTTAATCTCTGAAAGGGTCTATTTGTGGCCAAGTGGTTGCTAGGTTGTTCTGCGATGGTTGCTAGAGCATAGTTTAAGAAACAAACCCACAAACCACAAATACGGTGTACCAATAGCGGAAAAATATAGCAATAGTGAAACCTGCCTTAGCAAAACACAGCCTATTCTGATTTTTTCATCATGCTGGAAAGAAACACATCAACCGTGTATACTTCGATAAATAAATAAAGTTCAATTAAAAAGGGTTTTTTAACGAACAGGTGAGATACGATAGGTGTTGCATAATAAATTAAAAACAGAAATAGACTTTATTATAAAATAAAAAATACGTTTTAATACAAACAGAAATTCTGAGTTTAAAAAACATTTATATAAACTAAATATACAATAAAAAAATAATATATGTTTAAGAATTACGAAGGGTGTTCTAATGCACTTGTTCTCTCTTGAATGACAGAGAGATTTACTAGAGTGCGCAGATACTGTACATTAAAAACGTAGGTTAGTTCGTATTTTAGTTAAATGTACGAGATTAGATTTTAAAGGTTGCATTGATTTTGTTTATTTATTTAAATAAACTCTACATTGGTTGATGACACTTCTGTAGCCATACTTGCTGCCCTCAAATACGAGAGGACATTTACACATTAAACCTTCGTTGCTGTAATTGGTGAAAAAGGCATTATTTTTTTTTTAAAAGTAATTAAGTATTTTTATTTTATTATTGTTTCTCATTTATATGTATTTTTTAAAACTCAATAAAAAATCACGTTGTTTGGGTGTAGTGGTGTATGGTCTAGTAGATATAGTTAATTTTGCTGTCATTCATCAAAGAGAAGAAAATGCATCAAAACTTTCTTAATTGAAACAAGATACATTTATGTAAAATAAATGGTTTATATATACAAATATTTTCTTTAATTAGCATTGATTTCGTACTTATATATTATTTTTTAACTAATTAAAAACCTACATTGGTTTAAGGGATTATGCGCACTACAGTAATGTAGCTGTCGTTAAAGAGAGAAAAAATTAATGAACACACCTTTTTAATTAAATTAAACATCAGTGTATTCACTGAATGCAAAGCCTTACATTGAAGGTTCTAAATTGCTGATGCGGTTTTCACGACGGTTAAAGGCACATGGAAGTCCATCTCAACCAGAGCGCGGAAAATTACTCCAACCTGCACACATGGCCTAGGTGCCACACAGCCAAGAGCCGGTTATTTTAAGGTCCCAGACCTTGACGGTTAAAAACCCCGAAACCTTCCTCAAACTGCGGACACTGAGTGGATAGAAAAAGAGACCTTTTGGACAGGAAGGGTTAAAAACCTGTCATGTTAAAATGCAGAAGAGGAAACCATTGCAAACTTCAGATTCCCTCAAGATGTGACATGAAAAAAGTCTGAATATCATTGCATTAGGGGCAAAATACAGCCATAATACATGCAGACTTTATTTTCTGTCACTTGAAACAAAAGAAAGTTCTTTTTGTCAAAATGTTCTGCTTTGTGATAAAACCGCTGCTTGTGCAATACTTTTTATTAATGCTCATTATCTAATGCAATGAACATTCAGCAGTTTTAAGTGTCTCAAATGCATTTGACATGGTGCATGAAAAACATGAAAAGGTGTCCACGCATAAAAATGCAGCTCTAAAACCGTCTCGTATCGCCGTCAAGGGCCTCTTGACGGGCTCTGGAAAGCTAGTCGTTTGTCCAGCTGAGAGTGATGTTAAGCTGCGAGAGGAATCCAGAGAGTGATATCAACATTCAGATCATGTAACCGTAGCTTCCCACAGGTTTTATTCACAGGATTTGGCTATCGAAGCAGAATTTCCATGTTCCTCCTCCAGCCGTAGCACGTGCGTTATGAGCGACCGGTATGAATAGGACTGGCAGAGTAAACAAAAGTCGCTTTATGCATAACGCTAGATCCAGTACCATGAGGCATGGCAACCGAGCATATTTCTGTTACCTCTCGAGCAAAGATAAAAATTAACTAACTATTGCAATCTGTATGGGCAATCTCTCCAGATTATGCTGTGGCACACACAATACATGCGATTTTTTAAACTCAATTAGCATGTTAAGCTTGTGCAAGAGCCGCCTCGCAAAATGGCCCAGTGGGTATGATCGCATTTCTAAATTACTCATTAGTCTTTGACGGTTTGGAACAGATGAATCATGGCACCATTAATGCATTGACTCGAACAGATTTTCGATGGAGGGAAATATCATGATGAAATTTTCTTCCTAGCCTTTCTGTCACAAAATGAGCATCGGATCTATGGACACTGTTATCCCTGCGAGTGCCACGCTGAGAGGACGATGTCCTGAGAGTAACATAATCCTGCCACACAAAGAGTCCAAAAAGCAAACCGATGACAGTCTGTTGCAAAGAAATAAAGATTTTTTTTCCCCTTTTTTAATGAATGTACTTACTGCTTAATACAGTATATTTAATTCATTTATAAGGGGATTTGGATCAAACAGAACGACTCAACTTTTTTTATGTTATTCTGAGTCTCCAATCCAAACAATTTATTTCTGTCACATTGTGCAGTAAATCACACTGCTTTCAAGGTAATCTGAGTGTTTGCTCTTAAACAGCTTTGACTGCAAGCGCGCGTGATGCCAAAACCTGTAAGAAGTGCTGTGAATCTTATTGACACTCAAAACATGGCGCTAATCAAATTGTATAATCGACGTCTGATATTATGACCTAATCTTATCCTTTCTAATATCCTACTTCTATTATCCTATCTTTTACTTTCTGAGTTAATGGATATTTATATATATCATATAGCCCTATCTGTATATATAACAACCTACATAAATAATAAAAAAACCTAAGGGAATAAACTGACCAAATAAATCAATAATAATAATACTAAATACTAAACATATGTTATTTTCGGCTTGTTGCCACAGCCAACACTGTTCTCATTTTGACGAAGTTTATTTTCTAAAATGGTAAGCAATAAAAGTATTATAAAATCAACTCAATCTTGTAGCAGTAACTCATTCCGGTAAATAAAATAAAATAAAATAGGCAAATAAGTAAATGTATGGACTGCCGCTGGATAAGTTTACAAAAAAATAAACCAAAACAAACAAATAACTATTTTTTTTTTTTTTTTGTTTGCCAGGAAGGGAAGTTGTTTTTTTTTTTTTTTTTTTTTTGCAGACATTGATTTCAGTGCTGGGACAGACAAAGTTCAGAAAATGGTCTTTATTTTAGGTTCTAACTAAAGCTGCATTGTAAAAAGCGCTATATAAATAACGGTGACGTGACTTAAAGCTGCTCAATTTGTATAAAACTCTTTATTTTTTTTTTATTTGTTTTTATTTATTATTGCACTTTTAAATGTTAGAAACATCTAAACATTTAACTGTAGTATAAGAAAACCTGATTGTCGATCTTTGCTGTATTTTACAAGCATTTGTTGCCACTGCATATATTTGAGATCCTCATATAAATTATAAAATGAAATAATAAATACAATAAAATAAAAAAAAATAAAAAAATTCATTAGTTAAAAAATACGTAAATAACATAAATGACATACATTTAAATAAAACAAACAAACTAAAATAACCTTAAAAAAAAATACTATTTCATTCCCATTCTGCACGCCTTACACACAAAAAATAAAACTCTGAATGTCTACTTCTAGCCAATACGTAATTGTTTCATCTCGAGAAAAAACAAGAAAAAAGCAGTCCCTAGGAGGAAACAAGTGCTGATAAATGTTATTTTTCATGAGAGCGTTCTTCTGACCCCCCCTTCAAACTTCACAAATTAAAACTCAGCCAGAAGACAGGCCGTAGTTGACCTTCCCATTCCATTATCTCCACTGTCTCACAGAGGACAATGAGGTGATAAGTTGTTTACTGTAAGGGTCCGGAGGGATAACAGGGTCCCGGCCTGAGGAAGCGCGCAGCCGGCGTGTCGTTTACTGAGCTGAGTGCTTTTTTTCACGGCGCAGTCACTGGATGTGAGATTTTATGCCTGGTGTGGCAGGGAGAGCCGAGCAGCGACGACAGAGACTGTCATGTGGGTTCAGCTATTGAGTCGCTGCACATTCAAGGGCAAACTGAAGTTAGATAAGTGAAGTGAGAGTTCACCAAACACACATAAAGCATCGACCAACAGCCACTGATTGCCTATATATATATATATATATATATATATACACACACACTATATGTCGCCATATATATATATATATATGACACACTACAGCAAAATATAGAAATAACTGGCTTAAAACCCGTTTTTAGGGGTGAAAATACTAATGTGCCTAAGACTTTTTGCACAGTACTGTATATATATACAGTTATTTAATTATTCACGTCTAAATGATGGTCTAATTACAGTTAAAAGCCTTTAGTAAAAGCAAATCAGCCATCAGGAATGTCCACTTCTTGCATTGTGAGTTTACAGGGATGTCTAAGGGTGTGTGTGTGTTGATCAATCAGAGGCCTGCTGCACTGACCACAGGGAGGGAAGGACCAGGTGTGGGCATATTAGATCTTAATGGGACCCGTGGGGCCGCTCTGGGAATTGACTTCTTTGGCTCTTGGCAGAGGGGCTTGACGTATCGCCGTCACTGCGGCTGATTATAGAAGCGCTCAGCAGAATGATGTGTGCTTGGCCCTTTTCATGCTTCATTAACAAAATCAGGCAACCTGCCACATGCATGCCGCAGCTCATTAAGTCAGTGAGGGGAATAATGTTGAATGCAAAGTCTGGGAGAAACCGCAGAGCCGGCCATTAATAACAGAGCAGGAGAATACGGTTCAAGACCGTCTGCAGCTATTTACATGCTTATTTATTAATGCTAACTCATACGCGGGGTTAGAGATCAGAGCAAACCTCTAAGGAGAGGCTCTGCTGCTTTTCTCAGAGATCAAACTTACCATTTTTTCTTGGCAGACGATTTAACACAAAAAAAATAAAAATAAATAAATAAAAATTCCTAAGCAACCACTCAGAATACCCTAGCAACTACACAGAATACCCTAGCAACCACACATGAATTCCTTAACAACCACCCAAAATACCCTAGGAACCACATAGCAATTCCTTAGCAGTCACACCCAGAAATACTCTAGCAAGGACAACAACAATTTGCTTAACAACCACCCTAGCAACCACACAAGCAATTCCTTAGCAACCACCCACAATACTATAGCAACCACACAGAATACCCTAATGACCACACAGGAATTCCTTAGCAACCACCCAGAATACCCTAGCAACCATGCCTTAGCAATCATCAACAATGGCATAGCAACCACACAGAATACCCTAGTGACCACACAGGAATTCTTTAGCAACCACCCAGAATACCCTAGCAACCATGCCTTAGCAATCATCAACAATGGCATAGCAACCACACAGAATACCCTAGTGACCACACAGCAATTCCTTAGCACCCACCCACAATACTATAGCAACCACACAGAATACCCTAGTGACCACACATCCTTAGCACCCACCCACCACCCAGAATATAACCCTAGCAACCATGCCTTAGCAATCACCAACAATGGCATAGCAACCACCCACAGAATACCCTAGTGACCACACAGGAATTCCTTAGCAACCACCCAGAATACCCTATCAACCACACAGAGATTTTTTTAGCAGCCACCCAGAATACCCTAGCAACCATAACTTAGCAATCACCAACAATGGCATAGCAACCACACAGCAACATGTTAAAAGCACTCTAAGTAGCCCGCCAACCACATGGTGACATGCTAAAAACACTAAGAACACCTTGATAACCATATAGTAATGCCCTAGAAACCGTCCAGAATGCCCTAGCAACCCCATAGCAACAAGCTAAAAGTGTTCAGAACACTACAAAAAGAAAAAAGCTGCAATAGGTCCTAACAAAGTTGAAAGTACAACAAAATTGCCCTAGCAACCACATAGTAACATGTTACAAATACTCAGAAAACGGATAGCAAAACCCTAGCAACAACATATGCAATATGTTACAAGCATTTGGAATACCCTAGCAACCACATAAAAAGATTTCCAAGTTTTTTTTTTTTGCCATAAATGCTGAGCTCATTTGAATCATAAAACTCAAAATTAACCATAACAAACTATCAATAATTTGAAAGAAAGTCCTGCTTCGTTCTGTTTGGCACATAATCAACATAATCTATCTATCTATCTATCTATCTACACACACAGATAAAAGACGGTTCAGTCTTTTACTGAGAAGCGTTGCACCCTTAATATCTATACATACAGAACACTATACTAATATGCATAATTTTCATAATTTTACATTTCCATTAAACACTTTGTAAACAACATAATTCACTGACATTTCAAACTATATGTAAATGACTAAAACGACAATCACCAAAGTAAGTAAGTCTGGCATCTTTGACATGGTGAGCTAAAATCCCTCCTCATTATCCTATACACTGATATTAACGCCGTCTTTCATAAAGTTTACAGCGGTTCAGAGTGATAAACGCCAGTGATGGCTCTCCAGGATAAAACCTCCATTAGCGGCTGGGGAAGCGTCAGGTAAATTGAAACATAACAGATCAATAAGCTGCTCGTGTATTAAAATAACCCTAAGATTTAATGTTCTGAGCCAAAGATGAAGCACCTGAGACGTCCATCAGAGAAAGAGATCAGGACAGAACATTTGACTATTATATTGTCTGAAGACATCCAATCATCAGGATGGTCAGTATAAATCAACAGAATAAAATCAACAGGATTTCAGTTTCTGTCTTTTATTATAAATTGCTTTGTGTTGTGCTTAATACATGAAAGTAAATCAGAGGTAACAGCTCGAGGTGGGATAGTTAGAGAACAGATACAGTAAGAAATGTATTGACAAAGTGTGCAAGCAATCACGTAGCATTAAATTATGAATAATTTTAGTTTCATTCATGTATGCTATGGTTTCTAAAGAAGCTTTTCAAAACTGGATAATAATACATTCAATATATACCTGCATTCAAACACCAAACAATGAACATTTAATGTGAATTATCTTTCATTTATACTTTGAATGAAATTCAATCTTAGAAAGCCGCCGTTCTCTTTTCTCAGGACTTAATGAACTGTCATCATTTGAAATTGAGTCCTTTCGCATTTATCTGCACTGCATCAGGTGGAAACGCTGCTGTTTTCATGAAGCCAGATATCAAAAAGACATCAGTCATTGCTTTAGCAGTATGTTTTGCAAATCTTATAACACCAGTTTTGGGTGTAATGCATCACTAAATAAGTACTGTAATTGATTTACTTTTCCTTTGAAAGTAAGGGATTACTTTAAATTTTTCTGTAATTTAATTACAGTTACTTCTGATGTAAGTTTGCAGTTAAATACTGTATAGGCTATAGAACAATTTCTATATAAAACAATAGTGGATTAAACATTAGAATTGTTTTAAGATTTTTTTTTTTTTTAATGTAACCTTCTCCTCCCTTTAAACACTTTGTTCAGGTCAAGAATAATTAACGCAATTTTATATTACTTATTAGAAAGAATTGAAAGAGAAGTTTAATTTCTATCCTTGTATTGTTCAGTTGGTCGAGGTTAATATGGGATTTAGAAAGCAATTATGAATGAGTATGTGACGTTTTTTAAAGAGAGTTATAGTATAGGCAATTTAAACACACTTTTGAAGGTGTAATTAGTAGATTAGTAATATAGAGTAAATTACCGCTTCACTGATATAATCACAATACAACCATCAGAAAGTTTTTCCTTTATTTTTTGCAGCTTGTTTACTCAAAAAAAAAAAAAAAAGAGTCAGGGTCCTGACACGTGAGCATATGTATTAAGTTCAATATTGCAATAAATTACATGTTGCTGTATAGTATTTTTAATAAATCATTTTCAATATTTCACATTTCAGTCCATTTCTCTGCTATTTTCATTTATACAGAGAGATTGTGTCTGAGTGAATGACATAAGATTTAATAATCCTCTTTCATTTGCAACATTCAGACGCACTGACACGGATCTCATGTCAACATATCTTCATATTTTCCAGCACCCTACAGGCATCTGCTGGTAAATTAACATGGATATAGAGTGACCACAAGTATTGTGGCAATCAACATTTAATCAGCCTGAGGTTTCAAACTGGACAGGGTGTTTAAGAGAGAGTTGATGAAGAGACTGTTATAAACGAATGCCGAAGAATATTAGGCATATTTCATAAACCCACAAGATAGCAACAATTGTGGCATTGGATACTTAATTATGATACACAACATGTGCACAATGCGTCTTTGGAAAGCCAGCATTTGATACTGGTTTAGCATGGGGTCTGGGCGTTTTAGCTGGTAGAGGAATGCTGTAACTATGCCATCTCGGATGAGAACGACGGAATGCGTAGGAGCTATTTCCTCCACTGTCCAGCCATTCAAAATGAGAAAATGATAAAAAACGTATTTTAAAGCTGGTTTTCTTAGAAAATACACACAGGTGTATAGAATGGAAGTTACTCCCTCTTGGGGTACGAAAACAAATCTGACGGTGGTCTGCACAATGTCAGCCAACCGAGGATCTCTCTGCCTGTCACGTTCATTTTTTGCATTTTTGCATTGGTTTTGCAATCTGGAATAATGATTGGCTAACATGTATGTGAGGGAAATTTTTCGCATGCAGTGTTGTTTTAACAGGCTTCCATCTTTGCATAATTTAAACGGGGGCAAACAGCTAACATAACTTAAAGCATGCGATCTGTGATATACCGAACTTCACACATGAAAACTATTTAAATATTTTACAATATCGGATTAAATTAATTTAGTATAAAAGAGGGATCAAAGTATACTTTCTCAGCAGCAGTGGCACACAGAGACAGCATCAGCATTTGGGTTCCACACTTTTATTTTTCCTGCAGGGTGCTATAACTCATGACACACTCAGAGCTCTAATACCTGCCAAGGGCCACACTGATGGCTGGGGGGCCAAGTGGAGGTGGTCGGTGTGTGTTGTATCCTGACAAGCCCAGAGTAATAAGAGAGCATTTTAGACCTCAACACGATTTTTCATGTTTGACATGGTTTTTTGAAAGAAGTGACTCAAAAAGAGATGGTGAGGGTCCTTATTTAAGCCCTTAAAAGCACGTTGGTTTGAAGGAGAAATTGGGGGGGTGGTTTAGGTTGCTTCAAGTGGCATTAAGCTGGAGGTTGTGGCTTTATTTGGGCTTTGAAACCAGCTGTGAGCGAGTTTTGCGAGCCCGTAAGAGTGGGTCTCACTCATTCATATTTACTTGGCTGAACTACTTTGCGGTTCCCAGCGTTTCGCTTTCAACAGCTGAATCTTAATTGATTAAAGATTTCATTTGAGATCAATCAGAAACATTGATTTCAAATATATTTAAATAGCTGTGATGGTGACAAATATCAAAAATAATATCACGCTGATTTGAGAGACAAACGCTTTAAACCATTTTTTTTTTTACAAAAAAAAAAGCATGCAAATTATTCAGTTGAATCTGAATGCTCATTAAAATGAACCAGCTGAGTAAATCGCTTGCTTAAATGAATCAGTCTTCCCATTCTAGTAGAGCGAGTTTGCTGATTAAACCTTCGATCGCTTTGTTGCCAGGCGGCCTGCATAATGCGTAGGTGACATAAAAACCATCACATCAGCGCAAAGCAATTTGTCAACGCTAAATTGATTCTTGTTGAACTTGGGGCCTATAAAGTCTGAGAGCACAAATACATTTTTTGGTTGTTGTTTTTCTTTATTTTTTTCTAATTAATGCCAGAAGTTGTCATTCAAATTACTATCAGCACAGAAATGAGTGTGAATTTTAAAAAAAAGTACAAAAAAATGTCTTATTTTTTTTTTTTCCTGAATAAAACATTATGATCATGTTCTCCAGCATTATTCTATAAAATCAATCAAATCTAATCTTATTACAAAGAGCCCCAAGCCATCATTTTATTTTAACCCAGAAGAATAATGCAGTACTGAAATTTCAAATGGCAACTCCCCTGATATTTTGTCATAAAGCCTGAAAATGTAGTTTAACCTAGTACTGTCACTACTTTTAGTTGGTTAATAGAGCAGAACATGAGCGGCTCTGACAGCTGTAGTGAATAAATCTGGGAGCATCTCTCGAACATCTCCCATCAGTAATGCATAAGGATGTGTCCACCTCCAGATCCTGCTTTATTTGAAGTATCTATAAGCAATATTTTGTTGATGACAGGCTGGTCCTGTGAGGAGCTTCCCCACTATGATTCCCTGAGCATCGTGAGCTCCGACGAGATCATTATCGTTCCATTTAGTCGTTCATTTTCATCAGATCCTAGATGATGACACAGCGGGTCATTTTCACCGGGCCTCTTCAGAGCGGAGCATTAGTTAAACAAGCACAATGGCTGCGCTTCATCTGTACGTCCCCCTCATTATCAGACGGGAGGCGATGTGACATGTAGTTGTCAATTCCTGCATTGGTTTTAGAATTCCCTCTCCCTGCCAGCTGCGGAACACACGACGGCTTCTATGATGTCACAGAGCCAGCAGGTTTTCACCACGAAGCCTCATTTAGACGATCTGCGTGTCGTCTGGACTTCTTGGCCACTTTTTGATTCATTAGCAGGCAGATCAACATTTAATGCTCCGATTTTTGGTCATATCTTGATTTTGCGGGGGTACCATTAAAAAAAAAAAAACAAAAAGAGCATCTATGGCAGTCACAGTGTGAATAATGCATGGAGTTTTTGTTTGTTTCTGCAGAATGTGTAAAGTATAAAGTGTCATTAACTACAAATGGCAATTTTGTCAAGGACCAAAAATTTGACAGTTAGGGTGATAACGCCTTTTTAAAGTTGCCTTTGAAATAAGAAAGGCCATAATGACAAACAGAACCACAGATAAAATAGAACAAATGATGGGAATGAACAGCAGACGAAAAGGAAGAATGAACAAATCGCATATGAATCGATAGACTGTAATGGAACAACAGAAATATAGACAACAGATGGAATGAAATGTTAGAATAAACAATAACTAACAACTAATAGACAGAGATGAAAGACAAGATAACAGTTAGAATTAACAACCAGAATGAACAAATGTATAATAGAAACGAAGATATAATGAACAATGGACAGACAGAACGATAGTCTGAAAGACAGCAAGACATAGATAGACAGGACAGAGCAAGACAGACAGGACAGACATGTCAGACAGACAGACAGATAGATAGATAGATAAGATAGATCGGATAGAACAGAACAGAACAGAAATTGATAGATGGATAGATAGATAGATAGATAGATAGATAGATAGATGTGACAGACGACAAGACAGACAGACAGCAGACAGACAGACAGACAGCAGACAGACAGACCAGATAGACAGACAGATAGATAGATAGATTAGAACAGCAACAGAATTGATAGATAAGATAGATAGCTAGATAGATAGATAGATAGATAGATAGATAGATATAACAGAACAAATTGATCAGACAGATAGATAGATAGATAGATAGATAGATAGATAGATAGATAGATAGATAGATAGATAGGATAGATAGATAGATAGATAGATAGAACAGAAAAGAATTTGACAGACAGATAGATAGATAGATAGATGGATAATAGATAGATGATAAGGATAGATAGATAGATAGATAGATAGATAGATAGAACAGAACAGAATTGATAGATAGACATATAGATAGATAGTGGTAGATAGATAGATAGATAGATAGATAGATATATAGATAGATAGTATAGATGATAGATAGATAGATAATAGATAGATAGATAGAATAGATAGAAAGGAAGGAAGAACAACAACAGCTTGAATGACAGAATGAACGCTAGAACCAATGACGGATAGACAGGAATGAATAGACAAAGACAGATTTGTCTATCTTTGTCTATCATTTTGCGGTTTTAGGGAAATACCTGTAAATGGCGCATCATTCAAGTGAGGTTATCGGGTGGAGAGACACAGCAGTTTAAAAGCCTGTTTGGTAAAACCCGCACAAGTGGTACTTAACGAACACCAGAACCGTTATCCGCGACCCGAACCACACCCGCATTAAATCTACTACACTCATGTATGTAAAAATATTTATTTTCTCATGGTAACACAAGGCAGTCAGACCAGCATTAGGCACTTTAAATTGGTGCTTTGAGGAAACTGGGACAAGCAGTGCAACAGAAAAAAAAAAAGGGATGACAAAAGCACATGCCTTTCTGTAAACTTTTGTCTACATCTGGTGAACAATCTGCCAGGCTGTTTTTGAATAAATGTGCAATATAAACCACATGCTTATAATTTCTTCATAAATGAAAAGAAACCATATTGTGACCCTGCACCCACAACACAAGTCATAAGGGTCCTTTTTTTTTTTTAAATTGAGATTTATACATTATTTGGAATCTGCAAAAAAAAAAAAAAAAATCTAAATATTGAGAAAATCGTCTTTAAAGTTGTCCAAATAAAGTTTCTTAGCAATGCCATGTTACTAATAAAAAAATTAAGTTTTTGATATAGTTTACAGTAGAAAATTTACAAAATATCTTAATGGAACATGATCTTTACTTAATGTCGTAATGATATTTGGCATAAAAGAAAGATCAATAATTTTGACCCATATAATGTACTGTATTTTTGGCTACTGCTACAAATAAACCTCAGTGACTTAAGACTGGTTTTGTGGTCCAGGGCCGTTGGTGCTTTATAGAAGCATTAAAAATAAAACATATAAAATAAAATTCTATTTAGGCTACAGAAAGCAAGCAACAAGTCATTCACTTCAGCTGCAGCGCAAATGGCTATAATGCACAACACTGTAAATCGAATGTGGAGGCTGTCCGCCATTATTGTGTAATTTCATTAGTCTCAGTTATTATTTATTCACATTCGTTGGCGGGAAAGTGAGCAAGACACGACAGTTATAATATCTTGATTATGGTTAAATAAGATAAAGACATCTAATCAGGGCCGTCGCTAGGAATTCTGGGCCCTGTGATCAGTTTCGCGATCACGTAAACTCGGGGTAAGCGCAACTTATGTAGATTTATGGAGTAAAAAGGCATGATTGCTTCATTTTGGTGTCTATTTGTATACATTTAACATCTAATCAATCTCAGCATGCTTTAATTGTGTGTCACTAGAAGTTTGCGTCACTAAGGTTAAATGAAGTCTTTCTTTGGTCTGCACTCTAGAAGTGATCTGTGAATTCTGCTAAACTTGAATTACTAAAACTAAAAACTAAACTATATAAAACTAAATGGAAAGGTGTTCACAAAATAAAAAATAAACTAAAACTAACAACACTATTAATGAAACTAAATTTTATTGCAAATTTGAAAACGATATTAAAATAAAACTAATTTAAAAATGCTAAACTATAATAACCTTGGACAGAACGATAGACTAAAAGACAGGCACAACATACAGAGAGATAGAATGAATGATATAATGACAGAATGAAAGAAAGAACAATCGATGGATGGATGGATAGAATGATAGAATGGAAAGACAGAACAAACATCATGAATGATAGAACGAACGATAGAACATACAGTATGATGGATAGATAAAATGACAGACAAAGAGAACAACAGATAAACAGAGAGACTGAACAACAAAAATGACAAAAATGAACAATAGAACAAACAATGGAAAGACAAACATCAGATAGATAGAACGGAAAACAAAATTAACAATAGAATGAATGAATGATAGAACAAACAAAGGAAAGATAGAATGATAAAAAAGATAGTTTCTAAATGAACTCAAGCTCAGAATCCCAGACAAAATGTTAAAGATACACAGTCACTGCTTCAGTTTGGTTGCAATAAATGTCATTTCATTTCAAAGAGCCGGCCTAATAGTATTGTTTTTGTTTAGTATTGTTGTTTAGTAGGCTATAAAGTTACAGTTAATTATTGCTAAGGGATGCTTCTTTAAAACCACTACACAACAATTCCCATCCCACTGACATTGCCTTTGCTTTTGGTCAAGCAATCGGTGCTACTGCACCTCCATCTGCTACATTACAAACTACTGATGAGCAGAGTATCATGAGCTTCCAAATGCCATAATTGGCCACTGAAGTGCTCCAAAAGCACCCCGGCCCATTAAAGTACCCATTTAAATACAACAGGATCATTACAGACACCTCATCAGGTGCGAAAGATCACCTTCAAGCGATAGCTGGATGAAGAGCCTCGGGGGCGATATCATGTAATCCCGTCCTGAGACAGGCTATTAATTAACAAGTGCTCACTGAAGGGACCAGCCTGCACTTCCTCTCATTGTGTCTCCTTACTGGAGATCGATGCAACTCTCTGCCGATACGTCTCGCTGACGCCTTTTGTTTTCCATACTCAGTACGCAGTGTCTGGATTCGCTGCCAAACCTGAGAGCGTGCGCAGGTGACATTGACAAGGAGCTGAGCGACGTGTCCTTTTGTGCGAAGACTCAGAATCACACGTCTTGCGTCTGTTAATATTTTATTTATTACTCTCACGCTGAGGGAAGACAACACTGATGTTTGTTTCTGTTGTATTTCTTTATTTCTTTTCCCCTCGGCACGAGCCGCTGAAGCTCGGTCCCAGCGCTCACAGATGTGTTTCAGGGTGACAGCTCTCTTGAGGGAGGCATGGGCTCAATACTAATCAAACGTTCACGGTAAAATGAGTCATTTGAATCTGGTGGTTTTTTGGAAATTGCTAGCCAATGGTTTTAAGTGACAGTTGAGTATCGGTGAGATAGTGTGTTTTTCCTCAGCAGCTTTAGGCTTTGAGAGATCGAAGCAGACCATAAACTACTGAATATTTCAATACTTCAGCAACCCCTGCTCAACAACAAACCATTTTAACTTCAACTGCACCACAACAGTGTCCTGATAAAATGATCAAATGTACATCGCACTGTGTTTGTCTGTCCATATCTGAACTGGAAGACAAGCCTGAGCTTTTTATTTATTTTAAGTTTTTGAGTTATTTATTTATTTTTTTTTTCATGCATCTCAAAACACAGGTAATGATAGATTTCCTATAGCCTAGCAACCACCTAGAACACCCAAGCAACACCATAGCAACCACACAGCACACATTTTTAAACACTTTTAAATGTCCTAGCAACAGATAACACTAGAAATCACCCAACCAGAAAACCCAAGCGACCAACTAGCAATGCCTAGCAACTACTTGGCAATGTCCTAGCAACCACCAAAACAACAATTTGCAAGAAACCACTTTTAAATGTTCTAACCACCACCTGGAAAATCCCTAGCAACCACTCAAAACACCATAGCATCCATGTAGCAATGCCTAGATATTGCCTATCAACCATTTTACAATGTCATAGCAACCACCCAAAACACCACAGCAACCACCTACCAAACAATTTGCAAGCTACCACGTTTAAGTATTCTAACAAACACCCAGAAACCATAGCACCACACAAACACCAAAGCAACCTCCTAGGAACGAACAGAAACTGCCTAGCAACACCTAGCAACCACTTTACAATGTTCCTAACAACCACCCAAAACACCATAGCAAGCACCTAGCAAACAATTTGCAAGTAAACGCTTTTAATGGAAAACCCTAGCAACCACCCAAAACACCAAAGCAACCACCTAAAAATGCCTACAACCACAGCAACCACCTACCAAACAATTTGCAAGCTACCACGTTTAAGTATTCTAACAAACACCCAGATAACCATAGCAACCACACAAAACACCAAAGCAACCTCCTAGGAACGAAATAGAAAACTGCCTAGCAACACCTAGCAACCACTTTACAATGTTCTAACAACCACAAACCCAAAACTCCATTCAACTACCTAGCAAATAATTTGCAAGTAAACACTTCTAAATATCCTAACAACCACCTAGAAAACCCTAGCAACCACCCAAAACACCAAAACAACCACCTAAAAATGCCTAGAAACTACCTAGCAACCACCATAGCAACTATCTAGCAAAAAATTTGCAAGTAAACACTTTTAAATATTCTAACAGCCACCTGGAAAATCCTAGCAACCACCCAAAACACTATAGCAGCTACCTAGCAACCACTTTGCACTGTCCTAGCAACCACTCTGGACACCCAAGCACCGACAGTGAGTTTTGCACAGGCAAGCAACACAATTTCATCAAACATTCCCTGAAAACAAAAATACGCATTACAATCTTGCTTATAAATGTAACAGTATATTATTTTAATGACATTCAATGCACATATATTTACTAGAAATCAAGATGAAGACACCGATTAAGAAAGTGATTTATTGCAGGAGAATGCACAAGCAGTATGTCACACAGAAATGAATGTAAGTGAGCGTGAAGACAGCGACGTCTCCCCTCTCTTACTCTGTCACGTAAGCAGCTGTCATTATGCCTCCGTATCTAGATCCAAACACAAGGCGTGACTGCTGACTGTGAGCCCCATCTGTGTGACTTATCGACGGTCGTAACAGGCGGCGCATCGACGGCTGAGGCGTGACGTGGTTTTGGACGGAGCACCGTACAGCGGATGAGTGGGAGAGACGGTGATAAATGAGCACATCGTCACAGCGTCCCATGAATTATGAGAGGGGCATGAGGCGGCGCTGACACATCATGGCAGATTGACAGGAGGAAAAGGAAACACCAGCGAGATGCGACGGCACATTTAGATGACCCGGAACGTCAGATGTAGAATAAGAGTTCGAAACGATTAATCAGACGAGCATACGGGAGATAGAGGAGGTTTGAAGAGGGAAGCACGCGTCCCTTGAGCTTGATTTAGCGGGGCCACGGGTCAGAGATCCAATCCCCTCCGGAAGATGAAGTAATTACCAGATGGCCACTTTGATTTGTTCCACTTTTTTTTACAGCCACGTTATTCTTGATTGCATAATTCATTTGGAGGAGGGAGAAATGTCTGGAAAAATGTTTCTATACGCTTGACCTTAATTCCGCCTCTTAATTACACTCTGATATCAATCGTCAATGAAAGTCTGATCTAATTCCGCCTTCCATTCAAACGACGGATGTGTATTTACTGCTTTTTCTCTCTGATTTATGATGGTCAAATGATGACGTACACAGGAACAAAGCGACTCACGTTCGATTAGCAGGTCTACAGTTAACAAAAGGATATTGTTTACTGTGTAAAAGGAATATTTCACTCAAAAATTTTTAAATGTACTCACCCTCATACCATCCAAAACGTAGATGAGTTTTTTTCCTCATGGGAACAGATTTGGAGAAATGTAGCATTCCATCACTTGCTCATCAATGGGTCTTCTGCAGTGAATGGGTGCCGTCAGAATAAAACATCACAAGAATCCATAAGTAATCCACACCACTCCAGTCCATCAAATGGAAGCAAATCCATTTTACAAACATGCAGTTTTTGGCTTCACAAGATGTTAACTGATGGACTGGAGTGGTTTGGATTACTTTTTGTACACTCATTCTGACGGCACCCATTCACTGCAGAGGATCCACTGGTGAGCCTGTGATGGAATGCTACATTTCTCCAAATCTGAAACAAACTCATCTACATTATGGATGGTCTAAAGGTGAGTAAATCTCAAATTTTCATTTCTGTGTGAAGTATTCCTTTACCATTTACTGTGTAAATCTTTCTTGCAAGTCCTTAAGATTACTACTTACACATAGTTTCTATTCTTCTCCTCTCAGCCGCTCCGTTCCCTGATCCCCAGCATCCGTCCTCATCATCACAGTCTCCGCTGTATCCGTCTCCACTTCCGGTCTCGATTTGATCCAGCGTGCCCAGCTTTGGGATTGACTTGCCCTGCAACAGTTGAACACACACAAGACACGTTTGAACCTCAGAAGTTCGTATTTCAGTATTTATTTTGATTTATTTTAATCCGATTTTAAACCACATATGAAAGTAGGGTTTGTATTACATCTGATTTCATGTGTTTCTTTTGTTGTTCAGACCGCAAACAACTAAACAGACTTGAGTTATACACCAAAAAAAATAAAAAAATCAAACAAGCATGCATTTCCAGATTGCATAAAGCTTTTAATGAAAACATTTGCAAATACAGCAATTTGTTGTAGCATCAATTGTGGGTATATTCAGTATTCAAACAATAATGACAGGAACACAACTCCATCCCCTGAGATCTGTAGCAGGACATGATATCCTTCAATTACCCTCAAAACTAACTTTTGCAGAGCTAGGACAGGTTAGCATCAATTACAAACACTGAGTGCACTTGAGCAATATCCGCTCAGGGTGCAGGAACATTTAATTATCTCATTGAAATGCAAGACAGCCTCTCAGATATTGAAAGCGCTTTGTATTTATCAGGTAGAGAGCATTGGGCTGTTGCAATTGTCTGTGGTAATTAGCAGCTGTAGTGGCTCAATATCTGTCGATTAAGTGGCTGAACTAATGGATTAGCAGAGCCATGATGGATGAGTGACTGTGACTCACACACTTAGAGGTCACCTCGAATCAACATGGAAAACTACAATCAAAAATGAAACCACTGGCGAATGGATGACTATGATTTAGAATGGCATACTTCACATGCATGGATGACCCACTACTTTTGGCAACACATGCAATTTATTCAACTTCATAATTTTAGTTTTCACAAAAATCGGCTTAAAAACAGACTGCCAAAAATGACAGCTTTTTTTTAAACAAAATTTGCTAAAAAATGCAAAAAGCATGATATTTGGATGCTACTCACTGAATTAAAAATGCAACACATTGAGATCATGTTACAGACCTTTATTTTGATTGACTATAATCAGATACCAAACCACATTAGAAAGTAGTTTGCATCAGGTTTGTAAAAATTAGATTTAAATGTATTTCTTTTGCTGGTTAGACCACAAACTAGATTTAATTTAGACAAACAAACAAACATAAATAAATAAATAAAATACAATAGATTTTTTTTCTATTTGGATTTTTTTCTCAAACAAAACCTACATAAACAGGAATGCTTGATATTAAAAAATCATAGTGATATATTTGACAATTTGTACACTATTTGATTTGACTGCCAAAAGTTTTTTCTTTTTAAATATGCTTCAAAATGCAAAATAACCACATTTATTTCAGAAATAATAGCTACTTGTCATTCAAAAGTGATATTAATCACAATCTGACTGCCAAAAACGACAATATTTTTAGACAAAATCTAATTAAAACTGCAAAAGGCTGGCACTTGCTGAATTAAGCATGCAACATATTGAAATCATGTTACATAAATATAGCATACTGATGTTTAAAACATTTATCATTGCATACTGCAGACTATTAAAAAAAAAAACTAACAAGTATGCATTAGTATACGGTTCTATTCCATTCTAAACACAGTCAATGAATAAAACGATGTTTGATTCAAAATGGATGTTTTATGCGAACCAGTTTATTTTATATATATTCCATTTATTTACTTCCATTCCACTTTAATAATATGGTTTCTTCACAACGACCTCTATTCCCATTGTACGGTATGTGTCCTTTACTATAAAAAGTTTTGAATGTTTCTCCCGAGGCACACAGGCAGAAAAAGAAATAATACAAAAAAAGCAGCATGCTTCAAATGCATAAATTACTTTCAGTAAGGCCTGTAGCAAATATATGTTACCCTTCTGTAATTTTCTTTGCAACCGTAACCAGAAAGCCTGAAGCACCGAAGGCCTTTATCTCGCTGAGGTAAAAATGTTCTGTCTCTTATCTGTAGAATGGCCACGTTCTCCTCTAACCGTGAGGTGCATTGTTCCTCGAGGAATCCTCAATGTTCCTCCACGGTTTGACTGACTGCCTGAGGTTAGTCGGCTACCTGCAGTGGATGAAACTTCACAATCTAGCTCCCGTGCAACTTTTCAAACACTAAACGGCAAAAAAAATAAAAATAAAAATGAGGAAAATGACCAGCCGTGGTAGAACAAACATTTTAATCTGAATGCATCTATTTGGCAAACCGCTCCAATTCATTACTGCTTCTAACCAGAGGCATTGAAATCATCTGAAAAGTGAGCGTAATGTAGCACTTATCAGCTTGGCTCATGAATATTAATTATGTGATCCAAGGTAGTGCTAACTGATTTACTGAAAGACCATAGTTAAAAGCCTCTACCATTAGTAGGATTGGCACTTTCAGCTTGCAAGATGCTTGAAAACCTCTAAAATCTCATTTTCTCATTACGGTTCACTGCAGAGCATGACTCTGTCTAATGCGGTAGGTATGACAGGCATGCTGGTCACTGAGTTTATTTAAACACAGTAATCATCTGTAATCATCTCCATAAATATCAGGAATGAAACAGATTCTCGTGTTTATTAGTAACCAAAACATCGCTGTCACTGACGTTCAGGCTATGAAACTCTTCCATTCCATTCGACTTTGCGATGACTTTTTGAGTTTCTGAAGAACTTGTTAAAAAGACTAGGAATGATTTGAAGACCTGAAAGTGAAAATTACATCTCTGGAGAAGCACTGCTTAAAGACTGTCACCTTGTGTGAGGATTATGTGAATCCCAGCTACATTTTGAAGTGGTCTGGTTATCTTCCAGATCTTACCTTTGCTTTTGGCATCACAACCTTTATGTCTGAAGCATCAACAGCAACATCAAAAAGATCAAGGTTCAGCCATAAACATTTAAACAACACATACATGACTAACAGATCTGATAAAACAAACAAGACACTGAGGCTCATTTAGATTTATATATTACGACACAAAACATGTTAAACTAATATACTAAAAAATATATGGTAATTCTTGAATTTTTGGCTACAGCCTTCCTTTATTATCTTAAGAGAAAAAAGGCAGATAAAATAATCTGGACTTGCTCATGTCCAGGGAACCATAAAAAGTTTATTGCCCAAACCAGCAGGAAATTAATGGGAGAGAATTTTAAAAAAATAGTCCATCAAAAAATTTAAATCAGTTACTAACCCTGCTGTCATTTAAAACTTATATGATTTTTCTTTTCCTTGGAATCACAAAAGAAGATGTTTTGCTTTATTTATTTATTTTTCATTTATCAATACAATGAAAGTGAATGTGAGCTGTCAATCTCCAAAACTACATAAATGAACCACAAAAGCAGTTTAAGACCCAGAAATATACAACCTGTGTGCTATATAACAAAATATGCTATATATGTATGAGATATGCTGTAATTGGTGCATTTTTTTTTCTGCAGGTTACACCAGTAGGTGGCGACAAGTCAGTGAATTTATGAGTGAATCACTGATTCATTGCCTGAACAGATTCATTCAAAAACCTTTTAGGTTTAGGAACAAAACAAGTGAGTGTCTTTATGATCGAGTCATTATATAAATCCCTCAACTTATATGTTCAAAATGGTGATTCATTCACACAAAACAAAACAAAACAAAACAAAACAAAACAAAACAACAACAAAAAACAAACAAACAAGTGACTTTATGGGTGTAATATTAAATCATTCACTCGTCAGATTCATTCAGTATTCAAACAAAACACTGTCTGCATGATTGAGTCATTGAATCACTCCCTCAACTGATATGTTTAAAACAGTGATTTAATCAGGAATTAAACAAGTGACTGTCTTTATGATTGAGTCGTTGATTTTTTTTTTTTTTTTTTAGTTTTCAAATTTCAAAAAGTGTGAAATTTGAGCTGCAAAGACCTTTTTACGATCAAATCAGATTCACGTAAATAAAAAAAAAATATATATATCATTGAAAGTTCTGTTTTACTTGGTAATGCATCACATCACTGAAGTGAAATGGGTTGCAAGCACTGCTTTATGCACAGGAGAACAGAGAACAGAAAGTTTGATATCCTCGTCAAACAGCAATGATTCAGTCTGACTAATCTATCAGTTCATGCATAAATGTGCATGACCCTCAATTAATATAAATGACCAGTGATTACACAAACACACCGGACAATGATTTTAAACTCTTTCTCTACAAATGGAGGCTGATGGCGAATATTATTATTTAATATTTCATATTAATATTAATATTATTATCTTTATTTGAGCTAAAGCACCCCAGAAGAATACAGAGGAGAGTGAAGGACAGTGGAAGAACTAGTTGAGACACTCAATTGAGATTCAAACAAAAGTAAAAGTAATGCCTCTCTCTTTTCTCATGAAGCACTCTTCACAACTCAAAAATCCAATTCGGCTCGTCTTAGCTCTTGAGACAGCGCTTAAATTTCTTTTCAGGTTTGATGCCTGACTCAGATCTTTATAAAAACAGAACTGCACATCATGAAATGCTCAGAAGGGCTCTATACGTGTGTTCTATAATTCAGGATCCTTGTACAGCCTATTGTGTAGTGTTGAGAGGTGCACTAATGCAAGCACTGCACAACCCTATGGCCTGCTTTACAATAAAGTACTGTGGTAGTACCATGGTACAGTGATGGGATAGCATGGTATTACTATGACACTTCTGAGACACTGAAATTAATGCACCATGGTATTTGCATGGAACTACTTGTAAAAACATGGTAGTAACAAAGTTATTGCCCAGAAAACAAAACTATGGTTCTTTTTGTTAGAGCTGGTTGGGATGAATGTTATGTAGAAACATTAATGAAAATAATTTTATGTAAGACAATTATTAATTATTGTTGAAATATGATATATTTGCACATACAATAAATAAATAAATATTTGGTAACACTTACGTTTAGGGACCAATTCTTACTATTAACTAGTTTCTTATTAACATGAATGTTACTAGCATATTGGCTGTTTATTAGTACTAATAAAGCACATATTAATGGATTATTCTGCATGATCATGTTTTAAATCCCTTATCTCAACTTAACAACTACATTACTAACTAATTATAAGAAGAAAATTAGGAGTTTATTGATGCAAAAGTTATAGTTAATAGTTAGATAACAGTGAGAATTACACATCACATCAATTTCATTATTATATTAATTAAAATAAAGTAAAACAATAATTAAATATTATTTAAAATAATAATAAATATAAAAATAAAACATTCTTTTAAAATCTAAATCAATTTTTGTGTGCCAAATAAACATCAACAAATCTCAATTTGAAGGGAGAAAAAAAAAAAAAATTCCTAATATAAAAATTTTAAAAACAAATAAGCTATTAATGAAGATGCTAGCTTATTTTCTTCAGCAGAATCATGATATTTTAATATATTATTAATGAGGCATTAGAATCTGCTCCAGAGATTCTAGTTGGATCAAAAAAAGCTATTTGTGTCTTCATTTGAAGACAAAGATGGTGGACCGTGCTGAACCAACAATCCTTGCAGATATAAATAATACGAGGACAACATCTATAAAAAAAAGCAGCATCACTTTAAGTACTATCCAATAATATCCTGAATGACATTTTACTTAATAATAACAAAACCTTACAGGCCCTCTAGTATTACTGGGCTTGTAAACAAGTTAAGGTCTACATATTTCTACTGCCTTGGCCTTGACCATGTGCCCTAACATACACTTTGTAGGCCTTCGTTTGACATTTACTGTCACTAAAGCTGCTATTAGCGGGTGAAGCACAGGATGCTCTTTGTAGTCTTAACCCTCTGGGGTCCGAGGGTGTTTTGGGGGCCTGGAGAAGTTTTGACATGCCCTGACATTTGTGCTTTTTTCAGTTGCTGAACAGACTGAAAATGACGACAGGCCACCATTGACTGTCAGTCATGAAGGGCATGTTGCGAATCGCCCCTTGAATTTGCAACTGTTTCAACATCCTGCTAATATTACCATGAGTATCTTTCACTGACAAACGTGCATTAATGCCTTGGTTTGAAATGTTTAATAAGTTGAATAACTCTTGAATTTTAGGGAACGTTTACACAACAGCGATGCACTATAAAAATGTTTTTCCTTTGCTACAGTATTTTTCTCTGTGTGTCCGTCTTCAGCGTCTCTGGTCCGTGTTAATGGGTGTTAAAAGACTTGATATTTTCACATAAATTACATTTTGGAAAATCATTGCATTGCGACACAGTTTGTGCAAGTCCAGAACAGCGAGTTGCAATAAGGCAAAAAACGGCCATTTGCGTAAAGGCCAAAGTATATTTCGGCCGTCCGCACACCGTCAGCATTACGTTATTTTCATCATCAAGAGGGCTTGCGGACAGCCGTGCACCCCGTGGTACTGCGCATGTGTCGAGCTCATCCATCCGCGCTCGTCTACGGTTAAGTATACTTTTGAAAGCTGTGCGCGAGACGGAAAGGAGCGCTGAATGTGGAGTGTACCCGGGCCTCCTACACACACGTGACTGACCGCTCACTCGCACCAACAGGAGGAGGAGGGGTCAGTGTTACTCTCTACACTGCACTCTGCCTGAGGGATTCCTGCTCTTTCAGTCTTTGAGGAGACATGGAAAACAGCACATACTGGTATAATGGAAAATATTAGTGGTTTTGAAACAGTGAAATTTTCTAATCGCAGTATACCTTGAAACCGGTAATTGGCCCATGCCTAGCCCCCATAGATCCATAACACTTAAAAATCACATCAGATCGCTTTAATATCTTATAAATGTTTCCTAGAGAGTAAATTGAGACTTTTTCCAACTCTTCTACTTCTCAGATTGATTTCTCAGAGAAAACGACACCAGATATCTCAGCACTGTCTCAACTAATAAAGTCTGCAACCAAAAGTCAGAGATTTCAATTCTTTTGCAGCAAAATGATCTGAGCTGCTACAGTATCCACATCTGTTACCACTTTTCACAAAAATTTTCACCTAAAAACATTTAGGAGAAATATCTGAGACAAAAAGAAAAGCACAACTGAAGACATGAAAAAGCAACTTTTAAGCAATAAACAAACCTAATAAAGGGAATTTGTCTAGAAACACTGACATGTTGCTCTTTTCATGTACCGCAAACCATCTTATAACAGGATAATCAGTTTCTTCTTCAATCAAACTGAACTTTCATTGCTAAATATTTATTTGGCATCCAAAATTTGATTTAAATTCCGCACAATGGCTTTATTTATCAGTCTTTATTCTTCATGAGAACAGACTAAAACTAAACACAGCTGCACTAATAAATGTTTGGCAAACCAGCGATGGGAGATTGCATAAATGTTTGTCTTATTTCAGTGCAATAAATTAGAAGTGCATTATGAAAAACTTTTGTCTTGGGTTGCTATATATCACCATGAACATCTCAACCAGACTTTGCATTTAATAAGTAAGAGCACAGATCGGATGAAATGATATATAATTGTTTTTGCTATCCAACAACACGAGAGTGCCTTTTGACCCAGCGCGTGTCAATCAAAGACCTAATCTCCTCCCGTTTCCCCGAGGCACGAAACAAAGCGGCTTTTATTTGACAGAGGTTGATTGCGGCGAGCAGCTTTGGGAAAGCGCTCGGGTCTGACGCGGCTGATGGCTGATTTATCGTACAGTCTGACAAGCCTATTAGCCCTGCGTCTGTAAATGAAAGGGCTTCGTCAGAGCCTTAATTATAATGCTGGCCACAGGTACATTGATTTGTTCTACAGGGTGAAGAGAGTTCAGAATGATCCGAACATGAAGTACACCATACAAACTACAGGTCAGCTGCTGCATTTGATTCAGATACAGATATTGAATAATATACATGACTTCAATATTGGAAAAAAAAAAAAAAAAAAAAAAAAACCTTGAACACTTGACACCAGTTACCATAGTCAACGGACTCTGGTTGTCATTATCTCCTCTAATAAGTCCCAATTACATATCGTATAATATATTTTAATAATATTTTGTGATCATTAATTTTTATTATACTTAGCATACTTTGTGTGTGTGTTTTTTTTTTGTTATTAATATTTTTACATACTTAAAAATATCAATAACAAAAATTTGCATACTTCATATATGTTATTTTGCACGGCTTTCTGGAATACCTTATTCTTATTGGTTAATCAAAGCATTCAGTATGCAACTTTATAATTAAAATTGCATTTCATTACATTTCATGACCATGCATTTATTTTTTAATTAGCTACTGTAGTTGTATAATATCAGAATAATATACATTTGACTGTAAATTATGTACTTATGTGATGAAATATAGTTGAAAAGTAAACATTCAAATTAATTGCATGATGGGTATTTTCACGGTTTTAATCTAGTTTTTATTTTTATTTATTTGTTTATTTTGTACTCATTTCATCCATCTTTATGCTTTAGAAGTGCTGCACTACAAATAATGAATACATTTGCATATATAAAAAAAAAAAAAAAACCTTTCCTTAGATATTGTTTTCACTATAATGTGGAGATATCATTTTACATTGACTATCTTTAACAATATATTAAATGCTTATATATTTTTTAACATATCATTTACTATACAGAGCACAGAATAGAGCACAGTACTGCTCATATCCAGAAGTGCTGTTGGCTGTTTTGTGACGTCATGATCATTTCATTTATTAACTTGGAACTGAGTGAGAAACACTGAGTTTTGGCATGATATTAGAGCAAATCTTCACTCTACAGACAATTAGTTTTTTCCAAATCCAGTCTTTCGGACTGACTGTCCACACAGAGAGATCCAATCAGATTGTGTGTTCTTATTTGCTGGTCGCTGTAGTAATGATGCATGCTCATGCACGCCGCCAAGTGACTTTGTCCTCTATAAAATTGAGAAAGCTGACAGAAAGCTGGACATTTGTTGTCTTCTTATGTGCATTATGGCTTTACGGTGTGGCGCAGAAGGGCGCTTACATGATCAAACAGAAACACGTCTCCAGAAACTAGATTTCTAACCATCATCATGGTTCTTAATCAAAAGCGGTTTAGCTTGAATTAGGCTTTGTTCACATTGCACTCAATTCTGACACAATTTCTACAACATCACAAGAACATCAAACTTGAATGGCATTTAAAAACTGAAGAAAAACTGTCACAAAAGAAAATGTAAACAATTAAACAGATATGATGGGATATTCCTTAAAAAACTGGATTATTGCTGTCCATATTCAGACTATGACAAAAAAAAAAAAAAAAAAGATTTGATTCACAGATCGATACATAAAAAAAAATCATCCACCCAAATAAATGAATCAAACAGCCATCCAATCCATCTGTTGGAATGAACTGGACATTCATCCAACTTTCCAAATAAATGAATCAATAAATCCAAAAACCCTCCAATTCATTTGAATGAATTAATAAAACAACCATCCAATCCATTTGAATGAATCATCTGAATAATCTTCCAGCTATCTAAATTAATATATATCTATGAATCAAACAAAATCCAATCCATTTGAATAAATGAACTGAACAATCATCCAACTTTCCAAATGAATAAATCAATGAATCACACAACCATCCAATGACTGAATTAACTAAACAATCATCCAACTACCCAAATAAATGAATCAAAGAACCATCCAATCCATCTGAATGAATCAACTGAACAATCATCCAGCTATCTAAATGAAGAAATCTATGAATCAAACAATATCCAATCCATTTGAATGAATGAACTATACAGTAATTTATCTCATCCAGTCCATTTGGATGAATGGATTAAACAACCATCCAACCTTCCAAATGAATTAATCAATTAATCAAACAACCATCCAATCATTTGACTGAAGGAATTGAACAATACCTTTAAACTACCAAAATTAATGAATATATGAATTAAAATTCTAATCAATGAATCAACTGAACAAACATCCAACTATTTAAATGAATTAATCAATAATTTGAATTAATGAATCAAACAACCATCCAATCAGTTGACTGAATGAACTGAACAATTATCCAACTCTCCAAATGAATGAACTAATGAATCAAACAATCATCCAATCCATTCGATTGAATGAACTGAACATTCATCCATCCTCCCAAAATAACCAATCAATGAATCAATCAGCCAACCAACAATCAGTATGAACAAATGATTTAAACAAATAACCCTCTACAGTATCCATCCAAACAACCAAATAAATGGATGAGTCAAACAAACACATGGCTGAATAAACCATACAACCAGCAAACAAACCAATAGTATCAATGGATCAATGGAAGAAAAAATCAGTATTCTATATCGAAGTGTAAAAAAAAAATCACTAGGCTTTTATTACCACTATCTAATTAAATTTACCACACTGTAAATCAACTCCAGCGAACTCTACTCTATACTCTTGCCAGTGGCTTTCTGTGGGACAGTTCTCCATAACCTCTAAAGCCAATATAGAGATGACATTCAGATTGCTTCATTTATTCTCAAAAGAGCTTGAATTTCCTCGTCGGCACCTCATCAGGTCGGCCAATGGGATTTTTCTGCACCTGAAGCCTGAGCTGACGGCAATCTGGCAGCAGGGCTGGGGAAGAGGAAAAAGAGAAGCAGCATAAAGAGTTTTGTGACAAATATTTTAAAAAGTGTGCTTTAAAGGCCAGAAATGATGGGACATTTGAGAATGCTATCTTCTGCAGGCACTGGCCGCTCGGAGCTGCAATGAAGTAATCTAAATGCATTCCTCTTGTGATGCGCTACACTTTGAGCAGGCCTTTCACAGGGCTTATAGAAATGTCGGCTGTGTCAAAATGATCAATAACCCCATTAGCTAAGCCAAAGAGCTCTCCGAAGAGGACGTGCACCTCGCCGTGCGCACATATGACGATTCCGGTAGGACACGGGCTGAGACGGTTGCAATGCAACCGACCAATTAAAACTCCCACCACAGTTGCATGCGATTCCCTTGAGGAGGTTGAATAAATGGACGAAACATGGATCACTCTATCTTATTGTCAAGGTCTTACCTTTTACAAGACGTCTTACGAAGAGTTTGAAGAGTTTCATCTACTGATGCATCAACAAACCTTGCAATATTGGTTGCATCGCGCTATCAGCAACTAGATGTTTGCTTGCACATAAATGAGATTAATGAGATTAATGAGATGTGTAATCCTGCACTTTTCATTGTTTTAAGGCAGATTTATTACATTTGTGAAATCTGTGAATTGTTAGTAACACCAACAATTTATAGGAGTCACATATTTTTTCTGACCAACAAATTTTCATGATTAGGATTTTTTATTCATGATTAGGAAGTTTACTATATTTCAATAACATTGCCCATTATCTAGATGTTATTTTTTTTCTCTCCATGATTTTCCAGGCCTGTAAATCACACTTTTATAATTATCATATGCAAACAGTGTGCAGAGTACAGAGTAAGACATTTAATAATGAAAATATTAAGAATAAAATTAATAATATAATTATTTAATACTAAATTGGAAATATACACTACTGTTAAAAAATTTGGAGTTAAGTGTTTTTGTTATTTTTAATTTTTTATCTCCTCTGCATTTATTTGATCAAAAATAGTCAGTGAAATCAGAAATATTGTGATATATTATTAAAATGTACATTAACTATCTTCTATTTGAATATATTGTAAAATGTAATTTAGTTTCTGTGATGTGCAGCTGTATTTTCAGCATCATTACTCCAGTCTTCAGTGCCACATAATCCTTCAGAAATCATTCTAAAATGCTGATTGGCTACTCAAGAAAACATTTCTGGTTATCATCAATGTTGAAAATAGTTGCACAGCGTCATATTTTTTTGAAACCTTCACAAAAAAACAAAAAAAAACTTTTTTATACTTTAGTATCAGTATTGGGCAATTTAATGCATCCTTGCTAAATAAAAGTATTAATTTCTAATAAATAAATAAATCCCAAACTTTTGAACAGTAGTGTAGATGTTTGTTAAATGTCATGAAAATCAATTAGTGGCAGTATAAAATCTCATTTGTGCCACTGAGAGATGTTTTTGGTTGTTCTGCTAGTGCTGCTGAAGCATTATTGCCTTACTTTGTGTGTGCTCATCTATCTGTATTTATGTCCATGCATGTTAGAATAATATAACAAGCACCACAGCACAGTAAAATCACAGATCTGTGCATTATAACATCTCCACGAGCTTTCATGCACCCATGATGCGTTAAACCAGGTCTCCAATCACAGATAGATAAGCATGAGACAGAGGTGCCCTTTACATAAGCACTAATGCAAACAAACGGGGCCTTTCCGGTGTGTAAAACACAGTCACGTATCTCCTAAATCATCCAGAGTCTCGGGAGGCTCTATCTGTCATGTCCAGCTCCACCTTTGACAGCAAGCTACAGCTGGAGAGACACTTTAAAGCCACATCGCTGCCCCTCTATTTTCTGCATATCTCATGAGATCTCGCTGATTTCTCTTGTGTAATTAACAACGTGGAAGCCTGGGACTCCTGGCTGCTTATCTAGTGGCTCCTTGGGGCAAACGCAGGCCGAACGGGACGCCTCCAGGATTAGGCTGATTTGTAAAGGAAGTAGATTCACCTCCAGGGAAGCCAGGCGTGGCCTCGCAACACAGTGCAATGCAAATATAGGCCGCCGGGTTTGGGGTAACTGATGGCCGCTCTGGGACGTTGAGGGATCAAGGACTTTTTCTGGGGTGTGTTTTTTTTTTTTTTTTTGGGAGGTGTACGAATTAAACAGCTGTGGAAGGAGGAATGAGGGATCCAGAAACAAATGAATAGATTCTGCATATGTGGGACTGAAAATTATTAGTGCTTTCACAGATATATACAGTTTACAAAGTGTATTTTTGTAGAATCTGTGCAATAAAAATGATCGGTAGATATCAGGAAAAAAAATTACAAGCAGTAATTTACAAGTTCATTTTAATGCAAAATTATTTTTGAAATAAGAAACATGAATGTTAACAACTTTTTTTTGCATTGTGATATTATTTATCTCACAATTCAAACTTTTTCTTTTTTTTTAATTACAAATTCTCACAATTCTGAATTTATTTGTTGATATAAGCTCAAGATATAAACTAAGAACTGCGATTCTGTGAAGAAACTTCCAACAAGAAAAGTCAGAATTCTGATATATAAACTTGCAATGTTGAGAAAAATTGCAGAATTATGAGATTTAAAAAAAAAGTAAAAAAAAAGTAAGTTAAAAGAAAGTTAAAAAATAATAAATAAAAGAAGAAAAAAAAAATTGGAGGGAAAAAAGTTATGCTTGTGAGACATAAACTCTGAAAAGTCAGAATTCTGAATATAACTTGCAATTCTGCCTCCCCCCAAATAAATAAATAATAAGTAATTAAAAATATATATTTACAAAAACAAAATCTGAATTGTGAGAAAGAAAGGAACAATTACATTTTATTTTTTTTATGTATTTTTTTTTTTTTTGTTTTTTTTTTTATTATTATTCCGTGGTGGAAATGGTTTCTATAGTAGGATTATAATAATCAAATAATTAGTGAACTTTTTTTTATTAAAATAATGCAATTTCATGGGAAATATACATTATATTGTATTAACATGCATTTGATTAAAGTTTGTGGTCATATGTTTGACTACTGATATCATCAATCTAAGAATCAATCTTTAAAAGCAGTTAGAAATACAGAAAAATTGCAAGTTCAGCATCAAGGCACAAAAAATAAATAAAAGTGAAGGGGGAAAAGTGATGGGGGGAAAGCTTTTACTGGATATGAGCACCAACTGATAAAAAAAAAAAAAAAAAAAAATCAGATTAATGTCACAGTCGGTAAGCTTTCCCTGCTCCCGTAAATGTGTCATTAAACATTTATGATTTGTGAAAAATGGCCCCACTAAATCTAAATGGCAACAGACGAGGTAAACACCATAAAAGCGTCCCTGGGACACAAATAAATAGCTGAGACATTTTCAGATGCGCAGAATGTCTTTAAAGCAGCTTTGCTAACAAGACGAACACAGTCATATTTGGAAATACCTCGCAGGAATGGTAAATATTCTCTACACGTGATGGCTGTGTGGTATTTTGAGCCTGATTTGTTTAGACTGAAACTGAATTTGATAAAGCGACTGTCATTTGCTTTTCCTCAGGCGCTTTTGACTGCATATAAGTTCATTAACAAACCGTTTACTGCAGTCGGACTAAATGACGCGAGAAATCAACGTGTCTTATCAAAGTCATACAGACACAGGATTAAACGGGACAACGTAAAACCAGATGCAAAGCTTGCCGTGTTTGTTCATTAGAATAGTATGAATGGCTGTAAATCAGATTAATGCTGAACTAGCAGCATAAAAATGTGAGACAATCACAGCCAATAAGGGCACGGAAATGTTCTCAAGTGGAAAGATTTTAGACCAATGAGATCTCATGGTGGGTGGGGCTAGTTAAGAAACTTAAAGGAACTATTTAAGTAACTTTACAAACATCGATTTCACACCTGGCTATTTCACATCCTGCTTAATCTGTGCTTTGTATGTTATTACAGAGGATCAATCCGATAATCAAATCTCCAAATGTCAAGCAGTTTGTGCACAAAAAGACTCGCTGTAGCCTACCTTAAATTAGTCGTAAATAACAAGAAAAACACCATCCCTATGATTCCTCCTGCGGCTATAATCCAAGTCTTCTGAAGTCACATGATGGCTTTTTTTGAGGAACGTACCGATAATTTAAGCAGTTGTTCACTAAAATGCTTGATCTGCTAGTCTAGCGATGTTTGATTCTTTATTGAATCATTGTTTCGAATCAACTCTTCCCAATGAATCTTTGATCATGTTCAAATACCTGAATGATTCGTTCATGAATCAAATTGGTCCTGTTCTCAAACAATTCAATGATTCGGTCTCAACAGTCAACAGCTGGCTGGATGTAAAGAACACTACTGGTGAAATTTAGCTATATGCATTTGATTTGGAATATAGAGCAATATGAAGTATTTTTGTATGATACTTTTATGTGTCCTTATTTGAATTGATTTCCTCTTTTGGAAAGTTATACCGTCATAAGGGTGAGTAAGTAAGAACATCGATTTCATACCTGGTTTAAATGAATCATAAATAACAAGAAAATGTCATAATTCCTGTGCTATAATCCAAGTCTTCTGAAGTCACATGATAGATTCTTGTGAGGAACATACTGATAAGTTAAGCAGTTATTCGTTAAAAACCTTTTTGTATGATACTTTTTTTTGAAGCTATTCCTCTTTTGTGTTCCTCTGCGGAAACAAAGTAATGCAAGTTATGCCGACATTAGGGTGATTAATATCAGTGTGCTATTTCCTTAAGGCTAATTCTCCTTATTGTCCTGGAGGATCTTGTTGTTTAGAGGCACGCGGGACTCCAGATGGTCTTCCCAGTGTCCTAAAAACAAGGTCATGTAGAGCTGATTGACTGAAGACAGCTGTCTGGCCCTTATTTACCTCGCGGGACACGAACACACATGGAGGATCTTGTTTCATTCTGGGCTCATAAGACTCATCATCAGCGCTATTCCTGAGAGAAAAGGTCATACTGACCCGTCAATATGTCCACGGTGTGTACAAACACACCATCGCAGTCCTAATAAGCACATACACATTCACACAGCCGCGGGTATTCACAATGTGGACAGCGAGAAATTCAGACGCTGAGGTCATTCGTGAGTGTTTTCATAATTTATGTGCGGGCCCTTGTGTGATTGCACTTACTGTATATCCTGTGATTAATTCATACTAATTAATTTAAACTAGCTCACCCAAACATAATGGCATGTGAGATTGGTACACATATCTACCTATACACACACATACATGCATACGTATTTGTTAGACATTTGTTTACATTAATATTTATAATAACCCACAAATGCAACCCACACACACCCACACACACAATATATATTATATATATATATAAAACTATATATAATATATATATAGATACCTAAATATAATACAGTACAGGTCAAGTTTTTGGAAACATTACTATTTTTAAATGTTTTTGAAAGAAGTCTCTTCTGCTCATCAGCCTGCTTTATTTGATCACAAAATACAGAAAAAACGAGTAATATTGTGAAATATTATTACAACTTTCAAATAATAGTTTTCTATTGTATATACTTAAAAAAATAATTTATTCCTGTGATGCAAAGCTGAATTTTCAGCATCATTACTCCAGGCCTTCAGTGGCACATGTAACAAAGCCAGTCTATCACATGATCATTTAGAAATCATTCTAATATTCTGATTTATTATGAGTGTTGGAAACAGTTCTGCTGTCTATATATATTTGATGATTAAAAGGTTAAAAAGGAACTGCATTTATTCAAAATAATAAAAAAAAATCTGAATAATATATATTCTAATCATATATTTTCTTTACTATCACTTTTTATTCATTAACACATCCTTGCTGAATAAAAGTATCGATTTTTATTTAAAAAAAGAAAGAAGAAAAAAATAATTACTGACCCCCAAATTGACGGACCAGTAAGTGTATTTATTGTTATTTCACACAATAATTATAGTTTTAAAAACATATGCTTCTTTTTTTTTTTTTAACATTTTATTCATCAAGGTAATCTCTAAAAAATTATCACATGTTACTGGAAAAAAATTAATCATTCAGAACTGTGTTTTCCACTTTGATAAGGAATCATCATAGTAGACTGCTTTCTAAAGGATCATGTTATAATAGATCCCTAAAAATTCAGCTCTTGGATCACAGAAATAAATGAAAATATTGAAAGTAAATATAAAGTTAAAAACAATTATTTAAATTGTAATAATATCTCACGACTATTAAACTTTTTTTCTGTAATGTTGTAATCGCAATAATGCAGGCTTGATTGCATAAGAAACTTCTGTCAAAAAACCTTAAAAATAGTAATGTTTCCAACTTTTTGACCTGTAACTGTATATAGATGCTATCTATCTATGCGATATATATCTAGATATATAAATATATATATATATATATATAATATATTCTAATAGATATATATACCCAAAACGTCAGAACTCGATCACAGATTGTAACTTTAATTTATACTTCATTTTTTATCAATTTTGTTATATTTAGTTATAGGACACATATACTTTCCAATTATTTATTAGATAGGATCAATGTCTTTCATATTTAAAAAGAATACTCATAATTAGCTTATTTAATTACTATGTATTACACCTTTTGGTGTTGCTATATCTATACACTAAATCAGATACATATAGGCGATATCTAGGTTAATAATGTACCTTTTCTAGTAAATGTACTTTATAATAAGACTTAGTACTATAATGTATCAGCATAATTTATATTATTCATAGTTTATTTTTTAGAACGCATTTTTTTAATACCTATTATTTAGATTACATCATAATCACCTCTTATATTAATAAACTATTACATTATTATCATAATAAACAAGAACGAATCTGGATTCATTACTAATAAAAAGTTACAACAGTAATTTATGTCTTTCAACTAACTAAACGGCCTTTTGCATAGCTTTGTATTTCATCCTTTTTTTTTTTCAAAATAAGTCATGATTGCTGATAAGACACTATATTGTTTAAATTCAATTAACACTACTGGACAATATTTCAGGATGCGAAATATCCTTTGCAGAGAACTGAACCAAATTATTTCCAAGGGCTATGGTACCTTAAAGAAAACCTTGTTATACATTATATAAAGATCCCTGCATGAGGTAAGACTATGTCCCCAATCCTTTAACGAGGTCATGTTTCTCCAGGTTTTTCATCGGGTTTGTCGTGGGTGTTGTGTGGTGTGTGTTGTGTGTGGTATCCTGGGCCGTCCCCAACGTAGCTGTGAGAAGTGTTTGGGTGGTCCGCGACAGCCTTAGTTATCTCTCTCTGCTTATCAAGTTGCACGACTTTGGATGTGCCCGCTCTCCGCCGAACCGAAGCCAAAGATTCTGTCAGCATCGACAATATTTGGACAGCCCGCGGGAACGTGCCTACGCTGCCAATTCACGAATCCAGCATCTGCCATCCCAGGAGGCCCGGCTGTGCCAAGCCCATCGTCTCTCTCTGGCAGGCCGCGCTGCACTTTGTATTAAACATCAATAAAATTGATCCAAGAATAAAGGAACAGAGGGTAAGCAGAGCCAGAGAAAGATCACTCCCTCTCCACTCCGCTCACCTATGACCGCCACATCTGTCCTTCTCTTTTTTCTTTTTTTCTCTTTCGATTGCTCGTTTTTTTTTTTTTTTTTTCTTTTGGTTTGAATTTTCAGAATCCCTTTCTATAACGCCTATGCAGATCTCAGTTCTTCTTTCACTCTTCTGTGTGTGTTGTCGTCTGCGGTTAATTGTTTTCGCATCTCTCTTTTTTCTCCCCTGTCTCTTATTTATGTTTTTTCCCTCGTTTGTTTCTAATAACAGAGTTGGCGTATGCTCTGTTCACACACCAACACACGGCCATTCCGAAGACACAACGACACACACACAGAAACTAAAGGATAATAATCAACAACAAGCGGCTCATGATATCGCAAAATAAACCCAAAACCCAGGTGCGAAAGCAGTAGGCTTTAAAAACAAGGTCTCTGCATTTCGTTGCGCTCCGTATATAAATATCCTGTGTTTAAACACAGGAAACCAACATATTCATTTTAACATCGACACGCCCCCCCACCGGGCACGCCCCCCCTGAGAAAACCCCACCCCCCGATCGGGGGTGTCTGAACGAAAACCCAAAAAGCAGTCCTAATACCTATACTGTTGGGCTTTTTTACTTTTTTTTTTTTTTTCTTTTTTTCTTTCCGGTTGTTTGGCGTAGTTTTGGCTGCACATCTCCTAATACACAGGTCCGACAATTTAAAAGGAAAAGGGTCAAACTCAACTCCCAAAGAAAACCTGAATGTTAGATCACAGAATGCATAAAATCATGTTGCGGGTTTTTTTTTGTGGTGGTGAGCGTTGGGTCTTTTATCTTCTGACTAGTATTTTCATACCCTTTGGTTTTCCCGCAGATTTTGCACAATGCAAGCCTAGCCTAACTGTTTCTTATAAAACTCGTGTGTGTTGTTTTGTAGTTTAAAACCCACAATAGTTGGTATCCTATAAACATATTGATTATGGGGGCATATTACCTTCACTACGAGCAGTCAACTGATATTCAATATAAAAAGGGTCAAAGAGAATGATAACCTGTTGGTTTTTGTGTATTATAATCTTCGTTAAGGAGAATGATCCATGTTAAACAAACAACGTGAGTGTTTGGGGTAACACTTTTTTCTGACATGTCATAACATTACCGTGAATAGAATACTGATGTCATACCTTATACCAATACCTGACACAACACACAAAAAAACAATACAAACAACGAATACACAAACACCTAGATCTCGTACTCGTTAAAAAACAAAACCAAAAAAAACCAAAAATCAAGGGGCGCGAGAGAAAAAGCGTTTTGTCCATAGGTTACTTCAATATTTTGCATAACTAAAAGTATACATGGCACATATTCATTGGAGAGATACTTTTAATTAACAGGGGCATTTTAAATTACATGCAAATGAACTTACAGAAAGGACATATACTTTAATCATAACTTGTTAGTAAGTTGTCAACATTTCATTTGCCCTATTAATTTATTCTTATTACCCATCAATCATTTACTGGGGGGGTGTCACCTGTATTCTTGCAAAGTTTTTGTCATACTATTAATTTGGAATGTTTGGAATGTTGTTTGCAAAGTTTGGGGGGGGGGCAAACGACCAAAGTTTAATACGATCGATTACAGAGAGCGACAGAAACAATATATGATAGAACAATAGATTGAAAAGATAGAAAGATCAAATAATAATCAATCAATGGTGGAAAGGAACCAGCGAGAATGCACGACAGAAAAAAAACTCACTTCGGGGCTCAATAGCTGAGACAGAAGATAGACAGACAGAACGTTAGATAGATAGATAGATAGATAGATAATAGATAGAGAGATAGAAGATAGATGATAGAACAAGACAGACCGACATACAGACAGATAAGACAGCTCGACAGAATAGAACCAAAAGGAAACAGACAGAACAGACGACAGACATATAGATCATAATACAATAGAACATAAAGACAGAGCAGACAGACGACCAGACAGACAGACATATTATAGACTAGATAGAATATAGAATATAGATAGATAGATAGAATATGAGATAGAATCAGATAATAATAGATAGATAGATAGATAATAGATAGATAGATAGATAGCATGATAGATAGATTAGATAGATAGATATGTAGAATGTTGTTTTCCGAGTAGAGAAGGAGCTGTTTTATCAGCACTGTCACTGAACACCCACCACCGTCCAGTCCAATGAAGAGCAAAGCATCTTAACATTCCACCTGCGAAATTCTTTCCTCAAAAAAAACCAGGGTCTTTAAAGTAGGGTCTATCAGTCTTTAAAAGGGTCTCCGGTGAGTGGAAGCGGAAATGCGGCAAACAAAGAAGCTGTTGGGCTTTCACAGGATGCAAAATCAAGAGTCCGAGCTCTGAAAATAACTCTCAATCAATTTGATTGGAGGCTGACCTCGTTAAACCCGCAGCGATCACTCAAACATCCACGAGTACCTGCGTTCAAGCGCAGACTGTAGGACCCTCCGTGACCCTTGACCCCGGCCTTAGGAAGCGCTCCTATGGGCTTCTCTGCTAACAAGCTTGATGCATCAAGCCCAGTCTCGCACATCCAGCCTGATATGCGGTGACATCTTAATTGCTTTTCTGTGTGTGCATTGAAGTGCGTGAGACATAGTGCAAATGAAGATTTGTTTGGATTTGCGTTTGTTTTTACCGTTCAGGGCTTTGAACTGGGAATGAGCAGGTATCAATAATTCACCAACAAACAGGCTGGCGAGGCTGCATGTCAATGAACGGTAAATAATTCAACCAGTGGGTGATGGGGGGTTGATGGTGAGTTATTGCAATGCAGAAACACTGACTGGCCGGAAAGAGCTGATAGACTCTTATGATCTGGAATCCATTCGATGAAAAGAAATAGGAGGTGTTATTTTTTCATTATTGTTATTATATGTTAGAAAGAGGAAGAGTAGAAAACTAGGAAAATATGTTATTCTGTGTCCACAAATCTTCTAAGAAACTTGTTGAAGACGTTTCATCTGGATGTTTCACAGATGACTGGATGGATTCATAGTCTGAAGCAAAAAAATAAAAAAAAAAATAAATTAAAAATAAAATTAAATAAATAATAATAAACAAATAAATAAATCATTCTATCGTATCTGTCAACTCAAATCTGGAGACTGGCTCTGACTTCGGTTACTAGTGTCAAGTTGTCTGACCGTAAATCAGGGGTTAAGTCATGTGGTGCATTCCAGACTTAAGAAAACAAAAGTACAGTATGACAGTCTGTTGGAAACACAAGTGAAGTCAGGCTTGAAGACTAAGGTTCGTATACTACAAAACGGATCATGTGACCTTGTTGACAGCATTTAGCCAAGGTGAATGTCTTTACGAAGCTACTAGTCCTGATGAGGTGTCTTTGACCAGGGCTGGAGTTAAATCGATGGTTCCACACAGGGGCAAGAGTCTGAGTCATTCAAATGAGAGAAATTGATTGGTTACCATTTCCATTTCCATATAAATGAGAGCAGTTATCAGTGCGTCCACTTGTCTGAGTTTCCTGACAGCTCTAACTTTGTTGAACTCATTTTTTGGACAGTCTCCAGTCCAGAAGAGAAACCGTGATACACACACGAAATAATAAATTAGCCAGTTATTATGCGGGGAAATTACACCGAGAAGCTGGAAAAACTTTCCATTTGGTTTCAAGGAGTGTGAAAATGGTTTGCTTCTTAGGTCTACAATATTCAGTGTTTGCACAGAAGTATTGAAAGCAGAATTACATATAAGCTAAATTTATATCTGTACATTATTGAGAGGGGTGGGGGGTTCTTCGTCATTCTTTATATAGGTTGCAACAAAATAAAAAAAACATTCTTTTGAGTCACCTACTTTGAGTTCATTCATCATCTGATCGTTCAAAGCAAAAGAACAGAAAAATAAAACTTATTGCTATAGCATACTATTAACTATTCCTGCCACAGAAAGATGTAAAAACAAAGTTAATATAAGTTATGATAAGCATGTGGTTCCAAATTCTGCAAAAGAGGAAGAGGCTGTTGTTAGGAAGTAATTAAAAACTGGAATACATCAAATGCAAGAGATTCTTTTGAAATGACTTCAATGAATGATGCAGTGACCCGCTCTCATCCTTTGTTGCCCACCCCCTGACATATAGGCAGAACTAATGTGATTTCTATTAATAAATCCATACCATTTATAATATAATTATATATTCACACACACACACACACACATACAAATACAAAAGAGAAGAGCTTAATACTGCAATACTTTACAATTGTGCACTGCAAGACCCTTTATTAAAACACAATTGTTGTTTTTTTTTTCTGCACCTCCTGACATATAAGCTAAATAAATGTCAGATTTTCCCAGTTATTGTAAAATTGTTATATATTGCTATATTGTTATATATTGTTTCTAGCATCATGCTCACCCAATTTAGCTTCAGGAACATATGCAACTGTACTTCTATGCTATTGTTTACATCTGCCCAAGTTATATTTCGTTCATAAAATTACAGCTGTGGGTCCATCTTATACAACTTCATACTATAGACAGAGATAGAGGAGCTGATAACTGCTGAATAATTACTGCTTCTCATGAATGAGATATTATGGAATCAGATCCACGCAGAGAAGCGCACAGCTGACATCTCACACGTCATCCGTTTGGTCCCTCACGGCGCAGTATGAGCCTAACAGCCATACGACAGCAAACACGCTTTTAGCATGCAAGTATCTGATGCACTTATTCTAACGGACTACAGAGCTCTATGGATCTGCTGCAGTGACCACATCACAGATGGTGAGGATCAGGCTGTAATGCCAGCGCAGGTCAACTAGACGACCTCAGCCTCTGCTCAGCCTGCCTGGGAAGTTCTGAGCCGCAGATGAGCTCCAAGATGCTAATAAGATGTCGTTGAAAGATGCAGATCAGACTCGATGTGTTCAAGATCAGCCCTCCAAGGAAACGAGCAACTCCTATATGCATGCATAAGGTTTTCCCAGTTTATAAATGAAAGGGTTTGAGAGAGGAGAATAAGAGGCAGAACATGGAGAGAGAACGTCTCAACAAGGAACCGAGTGAGACACAAAGAATGAGAAGCAGACAGGCGAGAAGAAATACGGACTTATACAGACAGAGAGGGTATGACTTGCATGGTGATTCACTGCAAAATTCAAAAAGTAACAACAAAAACTGCTGTGCTACCCAAAAAAACTATTTTTAAAGGGGTCATTTCTATATATATACATCAAACCGGTTCCCAATCAATTCCACCATTTATTATGGTTGAACATCCTGTTTCACTTTGAAATATTTCATATTAAAGAAGTTAAATGTAAATGCATCCCCAAGTGAATATAACAAAAAAAAAAAAATGATTGATTATTACATTAAGATATGCAAGTATTTTTTTGTATTACAACTTAATGAAATTTTACTTTTAAAAAATGCTAAATTAACTCATTGAATATGCATTAATTTGCATACAACTGGAGACGAATATAAACTTGCAAAGGTAAGAAAAAGGTATTTTTATCTCGCAATGCACATTTATATCTTACAATTTGAATATTTATTTTCAAATTGCGAATGTATGTCTCATAATTTCAGAGTTTATATCTTGGTATTCTGAATTTATGTCTCCACAATTCAGACTTTTTCCTTAAAATGAATGAAAAGGTAACAATTACTATTTATATTATTATTAGTTAGTAGTAGTAGTAGTTGTAGTAGTAGTATATCCTGTAGCAGAAAACAATCTTCAGTACAAATGATATATGGGACAAACCCATTCATAAAAAATCTTCAGAATATAGACGGTATAAATATAAAATGGTACTGTGTATCCAAGTGCTACTAAAGTGGAGAAAAATACAGCTTACAATATATATTGTAATTGAAATCCACAGATGTTAATAGACAAGTGCGATAAAATAAATACTTAAAACTGAATTTTGCATGTTTTCCTTCCACTTGCTACATAATGAAAAGCCAAATAGCCCTAAATCTCAAAACTGACTGATGCATTTTTTTTTTCCTGTAGTCTTTTACTAACAAAGCAGTTGCACACCTCACCTTTAAGAAAGAGGCTGTACCTGAAACGGGAAAGTAATTTTTGGACAAAGAAAGCAAAGCATTGGCGCTGAACTGACCCCTCGTGGACCAGAGCTAAAGCCCTGCATCACAAGAACATTTCTGAAGGCTTCATGGCTTGAAAAAGAAACCATGGGCTTTGTTTCCTAAGTCTGTGGGCCGAGCTGAAGGAGAGAAGCTCATTATCCTGATGTTCTGGGCATACTGAAGCTGCAGGGTGGCTTTCTGCCACAGGCTAGTTGTATTGAAAGCTTGTGTCTGCTTCGGTATCATGGGTAATGTTTAGCCTTGAATATTGACACCATCATCCCACTGCATTCACTCATTGATTCTCTGTGATTCTCCCTGAATCATACTGAAGTTAAAAAAAAATAAAAAGGGAATATAACGTTTTTTTATTTTTTTAATAGTAATTTTACAGTCCTTTGGAGATGTACTATGGTAATACCACAATATTCTTTACAAAAACTCATGAGTATTACAAATAATACAATGCTGTTTTTGACCATGGAACCGTGATACAGTGATTGTAATATTATGGTACTTTAATATATACCATGATACTGAAATGTTTTTTTATCATGGTACTTTCAAAATACCACGTGGAAGAAATATGATATGTTTTAGTAAGTGTTGTTTTCCCAAAAAATATAAGTGTTGTTAATTGTTAATAAGACAATAGCAATGGTACAGTAATGCTATTTTTTTAACATACTGTACTGTCGCTTTGGATAAAAGAGTCTGCTAAATGCATAAATGTAAATGCATAAATGGTATGGTATTAACACCACTACTTAAATATTTATCATGGTACTAAAATTCATACGCCAATAGTATTTATAAAAATTACTATGATATGTAAATACGTACTACAAACTATGGTATATGTGTCCAAAATACCATGGTAGTGCCATGGTATTTTTTGGTTTATTGATAATATTTTCCCTTTTGTTGTACAGTGATGGTATGGCAATACTGTGGTACATTTATTTACCATGGTAATGACTTGGTATTTTTTAATGGGTATTCCACTCTGATGTATTTATCAAAATACAATATCCAACACTTATATCCCAAAAAAAAAAAAAAAAAAAATATATATATATATATATATATAATATATATATATATATATAGATCGTATATATATATATATTATATATATTATATATATATATATTTTTTTTTTTTTTTTTTTTTTGGGATATAAGTGTTGGATATTGTATATATATATTGAAAATACCATGGTAGAACAAATCTTAAGTGTTGTTTTTCCTTTCAAAAAGGGTTGTGGTAACATCATGGTACTGAACTCATGTACTATGGTATTTATATGGTACTGCCAAAGTACTTCAAAAAATACTATAGTACTGCTATGGTATATGTCCAAAATATAATGGTAGTACCATGGTAATTTTGGTACAGTAAGTACTGTTGGTTAAGTACTGTGGTGATACATGGTACAGTGATGGTATGTTAATACTCTGGTACCTTTATTTACCATGGTACCAAAGTTCATATACCATGGTATTTGTATGCTACTCTAAAGTACTTACAATAATACAATAGCCAACACTTATTTCCAAAAAAAAGTATCAATAATACCGTGGTAGTAGCAGTGTTATCATTGATATACAATTATAGTGTAGTTTTTACAAAAATTTTGAATTTGTTTTTATTTTAAGATTTACCATTTTCATTTTAGTTAAATTAAAATCGTTTTAATAATTTTATTGTGTGTTATTTAATATTTGTTATTATATATTTAATATTTTTTAGAATAATATATTTAAATAAATAAAACATATTTTATATATTTTATTGTATTATTTAATATTTTTTAATGTCAGTCATATTTTTTAATTCAGTGTTAGCTTTAGTTATTTTAGTACATCAAGTTAAACTAAATAAAAATGAGAATGCTGCTTTGGAATCTTAATTGTTTATATTTTTATATATTAGATAGATAGACAGACAGACAGACAGACAGATAGATAGATAGATAGATAGATAGATAGATAGATAGATAGATAGATAGATAGATAGATAGATATAGATAGATAGATAGATAGATAGATAGAGGTATTTTATTTAAAAGTATTAATTTTACTGTAATAACCCTGAGTAGAACCATGTTCAAAATATATCAATATAATAATTATTTAGGACCACCTTACTCTCTGCACACCAGTAAATGTCTGATCTGCTGAAGACGGCTCATGCTGCTCTCCTGAATGAGTTTTTCTTCCAGTCAAAGGCACAAATTGTAGTGCGAGTCTGTAAGTGCCCAACTCAACACAATTTAATTCCTAACACCCCATCAAAATGTACTGCTGACCCATAATTGGATATCATGTTTAAAAAAGTCATTGCGTCGCCCCCTCATCGTTCATTTCCACAACAGGAGGACTCACTCATCAAGGGCCAAATTGCTTTGGACACCGAGTCCCGCTGGATCTGTCAGAGGACCAGTGGCTTCACACTGAGAATCCCAGCAAATGTCCTCTCCGTGTTCCAGTTATCATCATCATTAAGGAGTACACTTTGTTGTGTTATCAGAGATGTGACGGCACCCCGGGCCACAAAAGTATTGAGATTCCACACAGAAAGACTGAAGAGAACCTGCAGCGAGGAGACGTCTGAAGGCCTTCTCTACAGGTCTCTCTTTCAATCTCTCTACCTCTTTTTCCTCCATCAGCACCTCACTACCCATCGAGATACCGTGAGATGGCCTTGATTATGAGAAGAAATATTTCAAGAGACAAGGAAGAGCTGATCCTTAAAGCTGATGTAATTTCAATCTAACTCCTTAGAGGGGTGCAATTTTTCAGTGTTAAAATACTTTATCTCTATTCCAGTTTAATGTGACGTCTTCAAATGAAAAACATTTGAATCTTACACTCTAAATTTAAATGTATATGAATTGCATATAGAATTTTCATCCATTTGGATTACACTATGTGTAATGTACAATGTGTGTGTGTGTGTGTGTGTGGTGTGTGTGTTGTGTGTGTGTGTGTGTGTGTGGTGTGTGGTGTGTGTGTGTGTGTGTGTGTGTGTGATAATCACACATTATCCAAAAACTAAAACTATTAAAAATTAATATACAAAAAAAAAAAAAAAAAAAAAAACTGGATTACACAGCTTTAAAAAATAACAGACTTGTAACGTAAGGTCATGCATACTGTACATGTCAATCATACATAGATGTAACAAAAATTGTGGCATAGTATTTAATTAGTTAAAAATACATACGATCTAAATAAATTGGATTTATTGAAAATGAATATATAAAACTGTTTATTGTGTATAGTTTATTAGATTATGTTATTTATAAGCAATCATTTGTGGGCTGGTGGAATCCTCCAGAACTTTGCAGAGGTCAGATGATGGTTTTTGAAACGTATGAACTTCTGTTCCCGAAAAACGCATGAAAAGCAAAAAGAAGGTGATAACACATTGCACAAAATGTTTCTCAAGATCAGAACATGCTGAACTACTTCTGATAGATCAAGATCAACTGTATTTTGTCTTGAAGCACATCCAGCAGGAAGGGAAGAAACACAATCTATTCCAGCAGGCAGGACAGTAGCATCTGCTTCAGGATGGTAAGACATCATTGATTTGGCCGCCGGGTGGAACAGGGATAGAATAAACACGAAGGTGTTAAGGCTGAAAATGGATTTTTAAATATGTATTCATTGATTTTCTGGTCTCCAAGTGTTCCGCTGTGACGCATTATTTTGCAAAAATGAGGGATATGAAAAGAAGCATAAACTAATTTGCCTTCAATCGTATTAATTAAAGCGAAACATTCAAGCGTGAGTCAGCGTTTGAGCTTTTACCGTCCTCCAAACTGAGAGTGATGACAATAAAAATCAAATCAACAAAGGCGTTTGTTTGTTCAGGGAACGTCAGTACTTTTGGCTCTCAAGGTTAGACGGTGACGTTTATTCATCCCTACAAAAGTGGAGTTTTCCATTTACAGCTTTTAAGAAATTACTGTGAATCACATGCAGAAAAACACAGAGATGATATTCATCATAAAAGTGAATGCAAATACATTTGAATTTATGCATTTGGCAGATGCTGCCATCCAGCAATTTGCATTGTATTCAAGGTGTATAAATTTATCAGAACATGCATTTTTTCCAGGATTCAAGTCCATGACCTTGGTGTTGCTGATGCTAGCAACGCTCGGGTTATGGGTTCAATTCCCAGGGAATGCATGAACTGAACTAATGTACAGCATGCAGCATGGGTAACTTTGAATGAGAGCATCTGCCAAATGTGGTTTGGATTACTTGTGGATTATTGTGATGTTTTTATCAGCTGTTTGGACTCTCATTCTGACGGCACCCATTCACTGCAGAGGAACCATTGATGAGCAAGTGATGGAGTGCTACATTTCTCCAAATCTGATAAAGAAACAAACTCATCCTAATCTTGGATGTCCTGATGGTGACTGCATTTTTAGTCAATTTTTTGTTGTTGTTGTTTTTAATTTTGGGTGAACTATTCCCTTCACTTGAGAAGCAAAATTATATTATGTTTTGTTTTCTGAAAAATGCATCAACATTAAGTGAATTTATGTTTAAAACAAATGTGAATGATGTTTGGTCCAAGTTCTCTTGTCTGGCATCTTAGTCATCCAGTGCGGCTCATAAAACAGCCTGCTATGAAATCCTGTGACAGATTACAGTAATAGGTAATACGAGGGATGACATTTCTAAAATAAACAGCTACATAAATCGTTCATAATGCAATGCGGCATGTGTGTTACTCCCTCCATGAGCAGCACACCATCCATATGCAGCACTTGTGTAAGAAATATGATTAAAACACCAATAGCGTGATTAAAACCACAGTACACATATTTTACTGTGATTATGGTTACTGTGCTTATTATGAGCATAATGACATTAACAATCATGGTATTCTGTTTACATGAGCTCCAGCTTAATCACAGTACAGCCCTGATCGCATTATACGGCTGCATGTAAGTGTAGCCGATGATTAAAGAAACTGGATATAAGAGAAGAATTGGTTATGGATTTTTAGATGTGAGACCACAGTCTTAAATTCACCAGAAACTTGATGCAAAAAGAGCATAGACACCAGACACCGTATGACTGAGGTTATTATCATTAACTAAAACCATGAAAAAGGAGACAAAATTATTACTTGAAATAACTGAAATACAATAAAATATACAGACATATAAAAACTGTTAATATATTTTTTTAAATAAATAAATAAAAAATTTCAGCTAGTTTCAAAGACTTTTTGAGGTACTAAAAAAAAAACTACAAATAAATAAATTAAACCTAAAAACTAAATTGCACATAAAATATTCACATAAAGTGAAGTATTTGAATGATTAAAAAACACAACAATATTATTAAGACTTTAAGTAAAATGAAAGATGAAAACAAATATTTATTAAAAAAAATATAGAAAATATAAAAATAAAATCTATTTAAAATATTTACAAAAACTATAATAGTAGATAAGTGATAGTAAAATAACACAATGCCACTGAATTTCTATGAGTTTTCCAATCTTTAGGAATAACTGGATTTTTAATCGCTGAATTGTTTTTGTTTTTTAGCCAATTGAGTTTTTTTATGTATTCAATTATTAATTAATATTATTAATGTATTGTAAAGTATTTCTTAGTTTTTAATATATATATCTATATATATATATATATCTATATATATATATATATCTATATATATATATATACACACACACACACACACACACACACACATGGTTTTATGATGATGTCTCCATGACTTTGTAGCTCTGGAAACCACGATTGAGAAATATTTTCAAGACTCTTAGAACCTTGAGTCATTCTCAACAGCAAAAAATGTCTCTATCACATTACTACAACCATCCTAACACGTTTTAAACACACAATGCACAGTTTCAGACACGCATGAGCGGAACTAATGAGATCTGCTCTGATCTGCTGGCATGAAAACACAGCAACTCATGAAACAGCAGTGCGTGGGACATCAAGGAGCTTGTTACATTGTTTCCTTTGACTGTATTTTTGGGGCCTGGCTCACCTGATTGATGTGCTTCAGTTTATCAATGACTTGACTGATCACCGGGTCGGCCTCCTTCACTTTGACTTCTGGGTTTTCAGCCTGGGCTTTAATGCCGTTGCCAACCACTCGGAGAGTGTAGCTGTAAAGACAAAAAAGGGTGAAGAATGAGAGACGGTTGTTCATGGTGAGTGGGTGTCGTTTCTTTGGATTCCTTTCCAATTTTTCAGCGCAAAGCCGATTGAAGCTTTGTTGTTGGCTTGATGAGGAAGGCCTTACATGAACCGACTACATTTATCAGCACAACAAAGAAAGAGGCGTAAAAAATCCCAGAAAAACCCACAAGGGCCTGAAATGGGATGAATAACTCAAGCCACACTAAAAAGCGATAGGACTCCAGGCTGAGAGACAGATTGGGGTTTATGTGGGCCAGAATGGATGTGTGCTGTGATGGGCCACAGATAAGACGCACTAGTGCAGAGAAAGCGCTGCTGACAAATGACAAGACATATTACAATTATTTATGGGTGAATTCGTTTTACACTAATGGTAAAATCAGCCCGTCCTGTTGAGACTCACCTTGAGAAGGACACGTAAAAAGTAAAGTCTTGAACAGTGAGGGAAATATATATGAATGAGTAGGACAATGAGCAGCGGGCTTAGGTTATCGACTTTATTTACAGGTAATAAACAAACTCTTCACGAATCCTATGAAACTGGAACTGGGCTTTTTAAATAAGCATACTAAAGCCTATAAAATGAACATTTTTAGTGGTAGTGTAAATTCTGATGATTATTATTTAGATTATAAATGACATAATTATAATATGACATTGTTAATTATCATACGTTTTATTTACATATTTAAATCTGACAGCACCAATAAAAATGTTCCACGGTAATACTATGATATTCCTTGAAATATACACATTCCTTGGAGTACCATCTAAATGCTACTGTTTATGAATATTATATCATTTAATACAGTAGCCGATTTTAAAGTACCATGAAACCTGTTTTGTAAGAGAGTCAGGAAATAAAGGACACAAATAAAAACATGCATCTCATGTCACGCTAAGCCTCAAGTCTCAAGCGTGCATCATGCACGAGCATGTAGTTTCACCTCGGCATGTGTCTGAGCGGGTTGATGCGAGACAAAAGCGCTGAGCGTCTCTCTGCTGCTTTGATTCCAGCTGAAGGCGTCAGAGGTGTGTGTTCCCTCACTCAGCGCCGTTACTTTCCACACACTCATCTGAATACGGCTCGAACCCGCGGCGGCGCTCAAGAGAAAGACGCGCACTTCAGTGGAATGCAAATGCTCCAGAAATACAGCGTTAAGTCTCGCTGTGGGTTTTGTGCTCTTGAGGCTTGGAGACAAATTGATTTAGGGGTTCGAATGGAAAAAATCAGGACTGAAATACTGACTTCTCAATCTTTCCTTTGTAAAACCACTGTCTTCATAAAGATATAAAAAAATAAACACCTCAAAAATAAATAAATAACATCATAGTTTTTTTTTTTTTAATGTGAAATATACTATACTGTTTTGTGGTATTTTTAAAAAAAATTTACACACCATGGGCCTATGATTTCCGCAATGCAGAAAACGCAGATAGAATCGCAGAATCGAGTCATGAAAATGGAATTTACTGTATAATGCAGAATGTCACGGAATTTGTCAAATTCGGATGAAGTAATCAAAAGAAGGTCCATACACTTAAATCAAACCGTGATATGGACTTGTGTTTCTGAATACTAAGCAGCAAAAGTACCATTTAAACATGAATCATGCATGTTCTGCGCATCTCTGTGTGAATGAATGGCACATATGTGCAGTTTCGTTTACTACACACATACTGAAGCGCGTGACGCTTACTGTGTTTTTAGCCTCTGTTGCCTCAATATGAGCACATGAACACATGAACATGATCTCTAGAACTGCTCTAGAGAGAGTCTCTTTATAAGCATTTTACCGTTTCTTTTCTTTTCTTAGAGTAAAACTATCATCATATCATATGCAAATAGAAACTTAAAGTTCAGTTTCAGTCGGTCACTACGAGTCACGTTGTGACTGATGAATTGGGATCGCGCTTGAAGAGACCAATCTACTTAGAGTGTTGACTAAACGAGCCGATGCACATTGCCATGCGATAATTGCATGCAGCTGCTGCTCGTCACAGAACAAGCATAAGTACGCAGCAGGTGCAATGCATGTTCAGCTTTTTTGCTTCAGAGCCGAGTGGTTCTATTGTTCTGCTCTGACGAGTCAAACGAGCGCTCTGGAGAAGAGGCTTCTCAACACTGGCGTTGGTATGACGGCGCTGCAGCGGTGGTTCCCCTGTGCACTTCAGCACTTCTGAAGTTTCCTGTCATAACTCGCCCGCCATTATTAATATTTAATGAAACCATTAAAATGGAATCGAGGAAATTAATGGAAAACAGAATTTGGTCCAAAAAAAAAGTAAAAAAAAAAAGTTAAATAAAACTGATTTAAAAAAAGAAATTGTTAAACTTTTAATAAGTTAATACGTAAAACATTTAATGATTTCAATTAATTGAGCATGCTTTTGATGAATAAAATTTAATTCAGGCAAAATACAGGAAAAAAAAAAGACGGATTTTGGGGAAAATAAAATGGATTTCATTTGGCCCTACCGTGGTTCATGTTTGCTAGTTTGCAATAAAGAGCCATCGAACTGTTTTGCTGTGCAGATCAAGGACTTTCCTAACCAGACCGAGTATGATATTTCTCCCTTTGATGCAGTCTAATGCTTTTAAGACCCTCGTTAAACAGTTGGCTCTGTCGGACTTGATTAATACCGAATCATCAACACGCAGGTCACACGCAAACATGCTGCTAAGCACATTTAAAAAAAAAAATCTGCCAGGATGCCTGCATGTGCTCTCAACAGAACACACTCCGCACTCACTCACTCCATTTAAAAGCCATCTTTCACTGTGCCACGGGCCGCTCTGCAGACGCTTCACTAATATTTCATAACACACTCACGGAAGACTCTCACAGGGCAACACGCTGTCGTGAAATACGGAGCTGCTTTTTTTATAGGTGTCGCCTGATAAAAAACTACTAACATGCACGACGCTGCTCTATACATGCACATGCCATCCTCTGACTGTGAAAACACTCGGTTTTGCAAAAGAGAAAATAGATCAGAGATAGCATTTATCTGGTAAGGACTGACAGACAGCATTCTGAGGATCTTCCAGCAAACTCGCTCAATCACAATGCTCTTCAGTCGCTCTTTTGGTGTGTGCGGATCCTGAGCGCCAGAGTTTGATAATTTAAAGAAAGTGTTTTTATTCACGGCCTGTGAATGATGGGAGAGTGTGGGTGTGCATACATATGAGCAGGATTGTCTTTTTTAAAGACATCAATCATAAAGCTTTACAAATTTACACTGCAGCAGCGCACAACGGCTCATTACGCATTTTACTGCTCGACAAACCACCCACCAAACGATCCGCGTAATGAGAAATGTAACTGTGGCTGACATAAGAGGCATATCACAATCAAAATCACTTCATTTGCCTCGAATAAAACACAAGCTATACGCTCGTATGGCCAAGACAGACATTGTAGAGTTTTGGAAAACAATAACTGCACTCATAAAAACATAGCACTGCATGAATTAAAACAGCCAATAGATGTAAATCTCATAGCTCACATTAATTATAAATGTGTGTGTGTGTGTGTGTGTGTGTGTGTGTGTGTGTGTGTGTGTGTGTGTGTGTGTGTGTGTGTGTGTGTGTGTGTGTGTGTGTGTGTGTGTGTGTGTGTGAAATCTATATTTAGCAAAGTTGATTGGAAAACATACAAAAATATAAATTATTTGTTGAAAAAAATTTTGTTACTTGTTAAAAATGATTATGAGTGTGACAATGATTCTTCAAATTGTATTTAGCTCTAATAATTGTTATACTGTAAATAACAACAACAACAACAATAATAATAATAGAGTTTATTGGCAAACATAAGCAGTCTACAAAACATTTATTAATATGGTTGTTTAAAAACTCATCATCACAATGCTAAGATGTTTTAGATGGTTGTCATGACAAAGCGTGTGTTACACTGATTTGACCACAATCAAAAGGTAATCACGTGCTTCATGTTCTGCCAGACATATCCCTCAGACATGTTAAAATCACTGCAATGGCTCATTGCTTGAATAGTGAATTACACAAGAGGCCAGCAGTGGTGGGAGAGCCACACAGAAGCTCTATAATTGCTCTATAATTGCAGAATTGTATAAGAGTTCAATCAGCGCTGCGATTCAGGAGGTGGAGGCCTCGCAGAAAGCTGCCGCTCTAGCAGGAGACTCTGCTCCATCTGCAGCCACTTTTCCTTTCACAGCTGTGCCACTATTATACATTTTGGACACTACAGATGTGCTTTCAAATATTATTTTATACAACTGCCTCCCTACGATACAAGAGAGTGTTGTGTGGAGCTTGAAATAAGGTCAACCAGGGAAGCTTCACTCCATTTTGATGGTTGGACCCTGACTCGCCTCCTCCTTATTCATGCTGAGGCTTTTCTCAACTGGGTCTAGGTGCTCTGATGTAGCTTTCACTGCCCTATAATTGGATGCAATCATTTTGTAACATTTTTATAACTGATGCATCGATTTTATTTCATCCCTAACAACTTTCCTATGTTTTGTAGAATTCATTTTCACTGCTGTCCTTCAGATTCACGCACTGAATAATGATCCGTTTTTTTTTTTCTTTTACTGAAATGTGGTAGTTATCATAATGACTCAAAGGTACAAGAGAATTGAGAGGCAATTGTGTCCAAATGAAGGGAAATGGTTTTTCATTTGTGGAAACATAATGTCTCTGCAATACAGGGATTTAAATCATTTGCCATTCGCCTTTTTATATCAACAAAATTTCAGTATAGAATTGGTAATTTATGTAATATAAATGTACAATCACTACTCTATATATTGCATATCTGACGATCAGTTCTAAAACCATAATGTTCAGGGTAAAAACAGGGGTCCTTTCTCTAGAACCTTAAACTCGAAATATGAGTTCACATTTATGAGAAAAATTTATGACATAAAAAAAAAAAAAAATTTCCTCCATTAATTCATTGTTCCTGAAGAATAACCCAATCTATGCCAGCATACAGAGGTTAGTCAATCAAAATAAAGGTTAGTTACGTATACTAGTCTTTTAGCTTTCAGGTCATGATAGTGCACTCTAAAAAGCAAAATAAAAAAAAAATAAAAAAAATAATAAATAAATAAATAAAATAGAACATTTTTTTTTAATAATAATAATAATTATATTTATTATTTTTTTTATTATTATTAATATAATAATAATAATAATAATAATTATTTTTATTATTTTTATTATTTATAATTTAATATGAATATGATAAAAGGTTATGAAATATGTAATATTTTTGTTTTTTTTTCTTCCAAGTCCAGAACAAAAATTCTGAAAAGCTCAAATAAAATTAAATAAATGTATTGATTTATTCATTTATTTGAATGCTAAATTGATTAATGTTAAATGTATTAGTGTTCATATTTAAAATGTATTAAAGTTAATTTGTAAAAAGTTACAATTTAGAGTCTTTCAAGTTCCAACTCTAAAATTAAAACTGGGATAAAATGAAATGAAATAAAACAATAATTATTAAAATGTTACATTTATTACTGTAAGCAATTAAAATTTATTAAAGTTGTTGAAAAATGTCAAAATTTAGAGTCTTTTTCTTCTAAGTCTTAAACTAAACTTAAACTTAAACTCAGAAAAACTAAAATAAATTAATAAATAAATAGAGAAGGTGATGATGGTGGTATTATTATTATTTTAAGTAATTACAAATGTAAGTGTTTTTTTTTTAATTTACAGTTTTTCTTCTAACTTTGTAGAAATCATCTAATGTCTCTCTCCACAAAACACCTGACGCTGACTAGCATAAGCAAGTTTCGAATCTTGGTTTAGCTAAAACAAACTCATTTCAAAACCAAAAATATATTACATAACTTCCAGTTTCAATAAGCAATACGCCAACACATGAAGGAAATCTGTCCACTGCGTAGGCCAACAGAACTAATACGCCCAACAAACCACCTGTGAACCACAATCTCTGCTCATAAGCACTCAGAATCACATCGGACTGTGATTGGTGAGAATGAAGATGAAGGAATAATGATTTGTGCCCGTTCTGGTGTGATTGCAGAATTGAGAGAGAAATCAAGTGAATCACACCAGCAGCTGTTTCCTCATCATCTCTCCTCGTCTGTAACGTTTCGAGAGCCCCCTGGGTCTCCTCAGGAAATACAACCATCTAAATGTATCCGTGTTCTTCGGCATAAATTCAACGAGACAGCGGTGTTAATTAAAAGAAATAATGGCTGAGATTGAATGCAATTGCTGTGAAAGGGAAATGGGACGGGGAGTTTGGAAGACAGACGTCGCATGCGGCGCACAAATGCTGCAAAACGTGTCTCCTCCGTCTCGGAGCATGACTGCCACCCTCGGAGCTCAATGCCATCATCCAAACAAACATGAATATGATGATTAAATACATAATTACAGCGACTCTTTGGTGCACTGCGCTTTGCATTACAAATAACGCTTGCATTTTATATCAAATGTTCGTGAATTTATGCAAAAACAACAAAAAAGAAACAAAGAAAAAAAAAACACTTAATATCTTATGCAAAAATGGTATGTTTATCTTGAAGATTTTTGAAATCTTAATATCTTAAACCATTTTTCTTCACAAGTATCTTGAAGTGAGTTTATTTCTCTTTGCATTTATTTATTGCAATTATTTTTGTGTGAAATCTTCACTAATTTTACTTTAATGTATTCTTAAAATAGCAAAAACAACAAGAACAAAAACAGATTGATTTATCTGAAGTTTCATGCAATTTTTCTTCATATTTTATCTCGCTTTAAAATTTCTGGTTGCTTTTGAGAAAAAAAAAAAGAGAGAAAGAAAAAAAAAGTTAATGTTTTTGCAGTACAATTAGAGCAAGACCTGAACAAAAGCCATGCAGTCGTCCATTAAAACTGCAGCGCCTGTGTTCCAATCAATGAAACCCCTCCGAGCCCTAAACGCCCATCGATCTGTGCCAGGGGCAAAGTGTGGCATTAGCCAACAGGCGCGGGCATCCAGGCAAGCAAGGCTTTCTGGGCACTCTGTGTTTTTGAAAAGGTCAATATCTATTGTGTCTAATCCTTACTCCTCAGCTGCTGCTTCAACATCGTTACCTGCTGCGAGAAGCACAACACAAGCACAGACAGAGCTGAAGGGGGGATTTTGTATTGAGGTCAACATCTTTCCTAACAATATATCATATCTATTATGACTGCTTTTCACTGTTTACAAGTGAGAACAGTGGAACAAATGCAGTGTAATGCTAAAATTAATGACTAATTTGTTAGCATGTTAAAGACAAAAATTATCCTAATAAATTTCAGTTTACAGCCATTTTACTACAACTTTAAATGTATCTCATCCAATATTATTGGATGAATACTCAATTTATTTTTTCACTTTTCTTTATAAATTAAATTTTCATATATTTATTATATAATGTATTCTTAATTTAAAAAATAATAATAATAATATAAACAGTATTTTTGTCATTTTGATGAAAAATATAAAAAAAATACTTAATAAAAAACATTTTCAAATAAATTATTAAAATACTTCTGTAGCATGCAATATAATGTAACTGTGTATGTGAGACTTATCATTCATTAATTAAAAACCTTTTTATGAACTAAAGTTTTATTTAAAATAAATAAAAATGAAAAGCATAAACAATTTGTTGAATTTTTAGCAAAATATGAATACAAAATACTCAAATAAATAATTACAAATATATAATTAAATAGTCCTTTAGCATGCAATATAATGTAACTGTGATATAAATTTAATTCCACCACATATGTGAGATTTACCCTTCATTAATTAAAAATCTTTTTTTGTTTAATTTACTAAAGTTTTATTTAAAATAAATTAAAATGAAAAGCATAAAAAAACTGTTGAATTTTTAGCAAAATATAAAATACTTAAAAATAATTACAAATATATAATTAAATAGTTCTTTATCGTGCAATATATTGTAACTGTGATATAAAATTAATTGCACCATGAGACATATCATTTATTAAATATTTTTTTGTTTGTTTGCTTCCATAGGGTTGAATAAGAGAACATAAACAGTATAAACTACTTTTTGTTAAATTTACAGCCAAATTTAAACAGTATACTTAATTAAAAGTTATTAATATTCCTAATAGTTAAAAACCTTACACAATACATAGTAAATGTGATATAAAATTAATTCCACTATTTTGGTAATAACTTCCACCTCTAAATTTTGTTTTATAACAGAAACTCAACAGAAAACCAATCCTCTGAAGTCCTGTATATGCTTAAAAGTAATGCAATATAAGTGTGTACGTATTTTTACAGTAACAACATATTGCAGTTTACAAGCAGTTGATCCCCCACAAATAACTGGGTCTTAGCGTTTACAATACAAAGACACAGATACTATCTGATTTCTCTGCTGTTACGTGGCTGTATACCTCAGGAAAAACTCTTTTTATTGATGTTGAGCTATCAGCACCATCTCCTTGGCCATTTCCCAGTACAATTACATGAAGCTGAAATATAGCAGCACAGCACAGCCATCAAAAACCCCAAGCTGTGGTGAAAAAGCGTGTAGATTAATAACCCTCTTAAGAGCTTTGACTGGGTGAAATTTAAAAACATCTCCATCATAATATGAAAGCTGCTTTTTCATTACTAAGCCCAGAATATTTAGGCTCCAAGTTCTAGCCTTCATAATTTGTATTGGCGACTCTGCACAAAAGAAGAATGAATCTGTGACTTGATTAATTCTCTTTCGAAAAGGCAAAGTCAGAATCCAGAGGCCTGAAATTGAGTCTACACTACTTTAACCACATGCATCCTCATAAATAAGTTCCTATTATCTAGAACAGAGCTACAGTACATCATGCTTTATTAAAATAGCAATATGCAGGGTTCAAAATTAAGTCAACAAGAGATAAATATGAATAAAAAAATGGATTTGGTGAGCAAATAAACCATGGCTATGCCATCATAGAATGGGTTAAAATCAAATTGCTTTGTGATGGTGGATTTTTCAGTCATTCTTTCTGCACGTTTCATTGTTATGCCAATAGGTGGCGACAAGTGACCATCTTTCTGAGTGAATCATTGAGCCATTCACTCAAACGATTTATTCAAAAACAATGACTGATTCATTCTGGAAAGAATCAAGTGATAGTCTGCATGAGAAAATTAATGAGTCACACATTCGCATGATTTGTTCAAAACACTCATTCATTCAGGAACAACACAAGTGCATAAAACACTGATGAACTCATTCAGGAGTAAATCTATATGAGAAAATCAATTAATCACTCACTTAAAAGACTTAAACAGTAATATGATCAGGAACAAAGCAAGCGTATATATGAGAAAATCAAAAAAGTAATTCGCTCAAACGATTACTTCAAAAATACTGATTGATTCAGTAACAAATCTTTATGAGAAAATCAATTCATTCACTTAAAGATCTCTTCAAAAGCACTGATTCGTTCACGAGTTCATCCATAAGACAAATCAATGAATCGCTCACTCAAACAATTTGTTCAAAAAAGTGGTTCATCCAAGTCAAAAACAAGCATATATGAAAAATAAAATTAAACAAAAATCAATAAATTATTTTATCTCAAAAGATTTCTCAAAAAACACTAATTCATTCATTCAGGAACAGATCTACTGTATGTGCGAAAATCAATGAATGAATCACTCACTCAAATGATTTGTTCAAATTAGTGATTCATTCAAGAACAAAACAAGCATAAAGCGTATCTGTATGTGTGCATATTCTTGTATTTTTTTAATTCTTTTGTTATGATTCTGTTTGTAATCGTACAACCTTGATGGTTTGTACAGTAAAAAAGAAAAAAGGAGTGTTTTTTTGTGTGTTTTGAGAGAGAGAGAAAAAATGTGTGTTATACTATAAAAAATTTTTTTTAAAGAGCTTTTATTCTTTCAGAACGATACACCTAAACAAAACTGCTAATCTATATTGTTATATATCCTGTGAATTATGTGCTGATTCATACTTTGTTCAATTTCCAAACTGCAAAAGTGAGCAGAAGTAATAGTGACACTTTCCTTAGAAGACACTAACACTAATAACACAATCCCCAAACACCAGATACATATCATGCAGTTTGTTCTGAGAATCAAACAAACAGCTCGACACCTCCAATAACAGTCATCTGACAGAAATCAATGCAAACAGAACTGATTGTGCTTCTCTGTGCTCAGATTCTTCCTATCTTTGTCATTTGTGTTGTTTTTCTGACCCTCTGTTTTCTCATTCTGCTTTGGCTGACCCTCGTTCTGTTTCCTGTCTTTCTAAACAGACACTAAACGACTGCTTGCTTTAGGCCTGGCGGGATGTGAACTTCCCTGATCTCTTCTCCAGCTTTTCCAACAGAAGCGGCAAACTGACGAGCAAACGAGACCCTCCGTGGTGCTTGCAAGGGTAAAAGGTGACTTACGAGTGCCAATCATCACAATACTTGTCTACAGGAACGACAGACCGTCTACCAGGTGCCAAAACCATCCCGCGGTGAAGAAACGCCTACTGTTTGAGTGTGAGCGTGAGACTCACGCCGTGAGTAATGAGCGTTTCGGGTTTCGAGGGCGAGTGGATCCTGACTGACGTTGCATTTTAAAGGAAGCTATCTACGGATTGAGCTCAAATAAAATTGTCATGCCACATGAGCTCTCTCCTGAAAAGCTACCGCGTAGTGAAACACTATCAAGCAGATATAAGAGACATCGCATGCGGACTCTATCGCTCAACCCCTCGCGATTCGCCGTTATGTTCACCGCCATTCTCCGTTTTGATTTTATGCCCCGATCACACATCTTTCCCTGCTCCCAGAATTGCACTCCACGTATTGACTCCAAGTCAATTTTATAGTCCAGTGGTCTCGGGGCTCGACTGTCTGGTTCGCCCTGTCTGCTGTCCGTATTTATGTTTCCACATGGCATCTCGACGGAGTCATTTTCACGTGGACAATCACGGAAGAGTGCTTCCGTTACCACGGAAACACTCTCTCACAAGTGCTCTTCATTAGACGCCGATAGCAGCCACCAGTCATCGAGTGGCTCGGCAGGAATGTACTTACTACTTACTTATGCATTGAATTTGTGACACAACAATGTTTATTCAAAACGGCAAGCTGGGAGATTTCCGGACCAGGATAAACATCTTCATGGCATCATTAGGCACAGAGGATCGTATTTGATTCTTGCCTGGCGAACGATATTTCAAAGACATCTGCGCTACAATGTTGATTACCACAAGAGAAATGTACAATCACCCCTGATCCTTTCTTTCTTTCTTCTTTCTTTCTTATCAAATAAAAAAAAAGAAAAAGAAAAAGAAAGAAAAAATGTTGCTTTTTTCTTTCACATTTTTGCACCTTCAATTCTGCTTTTGAAACTTGGTTTGGCTGTGTCTGAATATTGCTCTTTTATATTCACCAAGGCTGCATTTATTTACTTAGAAATACAGCTATATTGTGACATATTATTACAATTAAAAATTTGAATATATTTTAAAATGCAATTTATTCCTATAAAGCTGAATTTTCAGCATCATTACTCCAGTCTTCAGTGTCACATGATCCTTCAAGAAGACTTCATGCTAACCTTGGCTGCATTTATTTGATTAAAAATGCAGTAAAAACAGTAATATTTTGAAATATTATTACAACTTAAAATAAGTGGTTTCCATTTGGATATACTGTAAAATATAATTAATTCATGTAATGTAAAGTTGAATTTTCAGCATCATTACTCCAGTCTCCAGTGTCACATGATCCTTCAGAAATCAGAAATTTATTTATTTTATCGATGTTAAAAACAGTTGTGCTGCTTTGATACATTTTATTTTTCAGGATTCTTTGATGAATAGAAAGTTGTTTTTTGAACTGCATCTATTCAAAACAGAATGTTTTGTAACATTATATCTTCACTGCCACTTTTGATCAATTTAATGCATCCTTGCAGAGGATAAGTATTAATTTCTTGCAAAAGAATCTGAACCTTTGAACAGTAGTGTATTTTTATAGTATTTGGATTACTTTCTTGTCTAATTACTGTCTAAAATGCAGTCAATAGAGCTAAACATTAATTACCTTAATGATCAGTCCCAATTAAGACATGAAACTATCTGAAATATTTCCGTATGGTTCACGTAACCCAAGACGGCTTTGGTGCAGATTGTGTTCTTGTGTTTCATGTCATAAAATCAGTCTAAAATAGTTTTCTGTTTACTTCTGTATGGTCTCATTCACTCATGCAGCCGCAGATGGCCTTGGGCGCTCGTGTTCAATCTCTGGTATGATTCAAGGGCTGTCTTGTCTTCATTTAAGATGCTTCAATATCATCTGAGGGTCCCTCAGCAGTGGCCCGTCTCTCTGGAAGAGGACACTCAGTCTCTGACCCCTTCAGGCTCTCAGACCTGCAGCAGCGCCAGACTGTCAATGAAACTGGAAATCCCCAGTAAACCCAGACAGTTCCTAGTCCAACTACCATCTGCAAGTTTCCTCTGAGGACTGCAGCTTCCATTGTGAGACGGTGCGAAACAGAAAATAAGGTGGAAAATTATATTTGTTATTACTTTATTACTTTTCTAAGCAATCAGACTTACAATTTTGGGCCAGCAGGCAATAAAACAAGCTAAAAAATATTAATTTAAAGGGATACTCCACCCCAAAATGAATATTTTGGATGAAAACCGGGAGGCCTGTGACTGTCCCATAGACTGCCAAGTAAATAACAGTGTCAAGGCCCATAAAAAGGTATGAAAGTCATCGTCAGAATACTCCATCTGCCATCAGACGTGCAATCTGTGTTATATGAAGCGACGGGAACACTTTTTGTAAGCGAAGGAAAAAAAAATAACGATATACCGTATCACCGGAGACTGTTGACAAAGGAATTGTTGAATAAAGTCATTATTTTTGTTTTCTTCGCTTACAAAAAGTGTTCCTGCCGCTTCATATTTGACCACGTAGCAACAACACAGAACACCCTAGCAACCATAAAACACCCTAGTAACCACCCACAACACTGTAGCAACTATGAGTTTTGCATGGGCAACGTAACCAGTTTTTGATGGATATAGTGTTGTTATTATTGTGTTTAATTGCAAAATTATTATTATAAAACATTATATATAAAAATGTAAAATTAAAAAAATATTTAAAATATTTATTAAAATGTATATATAAATATATAATATTTATAAGATATTTATAAAATATTTTTAAAAAATATATAACTTGGCAACCAACTGAAATAAAATAAGAAAGTTATTTTATTTTATTTTTAAAGTAAAATTACTAAAACTGAATAAATAAATAAATACATGAAAGCTAAATACAATATAAAAAACAGACTAATACAAATGGAAAAAAAGAGAAAATATAAACATAAAAACATTTAAAAGAATACAATATAATAGTGTATAAATAATACTAAACTAAATACTTATAAAACACTATAATATAGAACATTTTAATTATTTGACTATCGTGCTATTTTAACTGTAATACTTTATATAATAAAAAATAGCTGCAATAATAATTTCTCAAAAATAAATAAATAAATAATATTAAATTTATATTTTTGTAATTTGTCTCAATAAATGATTAATTAAAATCATCTTATTGGTAAGATCAGTTTTAATAACCAATTTCAAGCTTGGCCAAACTAGTCTTAGCTGTATTTTGTAACCAAGAGGGTTGATCAGAGGTCAAAAAAGATCAGCAAAGGTTGATGCGATTTGTTTGTTATGCCACACCAAACATCAGTACCACACAAAGATTGAGACAACATCTGGCTAGTGTCTCATTGGATCATAGAGCTGCCGGTCTCTACGCATCTGCATTCTGTTCGATCCAATTTATAGAGCTGGTCTGAGAGCACAGCGTCTCAAACTAGAATCACAGTGGATTGCTCTACTCCACTTTATCTACTTCAGTTAAATTACTTCGGCATCAGATAGAACCTCAGACTCTGAGAAGAATGACAAAAACAGGGAGGAAAAATGAGAGAAAGAATGAGAAAAATGCTTGGTTTCGGGAAACAGTATGGCGTCATCCCAATTTAAGGTTATCTGATGCTCTTTCTTTGGTCCAAGCCACCAGGGAACAGATGCAGGAGCTTTTCTTCACTGTGTGTTATTCCGATGGCCACTGATTGACGTGAAACAATCAGCAGGGACACGGGATATTTTGGCAGTGATGTCTATCCGTCTTATCACAACATGCATATGGATGAGAACATCTCTTGAGCCATATTTTTTTCTTTCAACAATGAAAGGCACATTAAATATTGAAGATAACAAAAGTGAAATCCCTTGGAGTGTAACAGATTGTAGGAGTAAGATTGCAGAATTGGTACATGCAAATTTATTCATCGCATTGTAGTTGTGGTAGAGTATATTTCCTTTGCTTGAGGATTTAATTTGATTTGACACTAAAACTTAATTTTATTCTCATGTTATCTGCAATAAATAAATAAAATGAATGTCTCAAACGGAAATATAAAATTAATTAAAAAAAAGAAAATTAATATACATAAAATCTAAAAATACATAAAAAATACAAATGCATTATAAATATAAAAAAATACTAAACAACACTTTATCTTGTTATGTAACAATAAACAATTACTGCAATAATTGTTTGCAAAAATATATATTTAGTACAATCTTAATATTTAAACATCTGTACTATACGTAAGTAAAATCCAATTAAATAATAAAGGATTTTAAATGAAATAAAAATATTTTATGTTCTTTTAGCAATAAAAATTGCTGCAATAAAGTTTGCAAATACATATAACACGTATTTGGTACAATATTACAAACCGACTTTATCATTTCAGTTACGTCTGTGTATTGGTTTCATATAAAAACTAAATAAATCAATAAATAAAGAGATTAAAAAGAATTTCATTTCAAAAGTACTATTAATATTTTTACACGTGCAACATCAGGATCTCTGGGAGCCTGAACATAGGAAAGTCAGGTCAATTGAGCAGAAGACAAGGGTTAATCAAATATCACAGAATGGAGTACAACTCTTCCTCACACAGGGTGAAGCAAATGAATTAGCATTCTGGATTTGTCCACTGATACTGAATGTAATTTTCCAGTGGGCTAGTTTGAGAGAAGTCCCGAAGTTAATGAATCAAACTACGAGGTGTTTGTGCCTTGACCGAACTCAGAGCTTCTCAAGGGCGACTCCGACGGTTTATAGTAGCATACTAACATACTCCAGAATTTCACGAGTATGCAGTACATATACTATGCACTGTATTTAAAGTCTCTATGCATTACATACACAGTTTTGAATCATTATCTGCCAAAAGTTAAACAAAACGAACAAAAAACAAACTGTATGTATTTTCCAAGATGATTGGTACATGCTTTGCACATGCAACCTGAGGTCACATGATCAATATCTCTCTACTATGTATATATTTTTTTTCTTTTAAATCTGCTATTTTTGACCAAACTCTGAATGGTTATATTCAGCAATTTTAAATAAACCATCGTCAACAGAGCTGTTGTGCTTCGCAAAGCATAATCTTGTAGGGTTGCCATGTCCACTTATTATAATTTACACTTATTAAGCATCTCTGAGGTTGTTATTTGGGCTCAGCCTATAAAGCTATACAGTTTATGGAATATAGGAAAGTCACATTATTTTAGTATACAACTTATTTCCAAGATAACACATTTGTAGGGATGCTATGACCGATCAACCGCAGATCAGTATCGGCCGATAATCATATTCTCGATCAGTAAAATAACCCCTTTTAGTGGGCTTGTTCTTATTGGTGTTTTTTTTTTTTCTAAGATCTGGCAACCCTGCATTTTTTTCAAAAGTTAGTTTGGTTGTAGAATGCGGTTTTCATTCCCATAAACAAACTGTGTACAGAACAGGATTAAACACAAAAAGGTGAATTGGCAACCTGAATTTAGCTGCAGTATGTATGTAAGCAGTATTCCAGCATTGTATGCTGAACATAGACAATATATATGTGTGGCCTTCTTCAGAGGCTGTCAGAGAAAAAGTGCACAAAAAGAAGTTCTCCTCTTATCTTGAGATCAGGGTGAGATTACTGGAAGCTGGAGAGCTAGAAACAAGAAGAAAAGAGCATGACAAATGCACAGCATATAACAATGCTGTCTAAAAAAAATAGATACTACGAGGACAAGCAGGTAGTTAAAATACCTCAGGGAGAAGAACAATCACCAATGAGATTCCTTTAATAACACATCTTTTTCACCTTGACAGCAATGAGACTACTGTAAATAGAGTTTGAATGGAGAATTATGTGCTTTGTTTCTTAACACAAGAAAAGATATGAAGTCCTTAGTAACACCTTAGAAACCACATAGCAAATGCCTAACAACCAACCAGAGCATCCTAGCAACAACCTAGCAACCATCCAGAACTTCCTAACAGCTGCCTAGCAACACCCTTGCAAACCATTCAGAAGACCTATTTAACCACCTGACACCAACTAGACTACAAAAGCTTTTAGCAGCTACCTAGAAACTAATTTACACCTTAGCAACACCCTAGCAACCAAACACCATAACAAACATTCAGAAGACCTTATTAACAACCAATCAATACCTAAACTACTTAAAACCTCTTAGTATCCACCCAACAGCTGCCTTAGAACTATTTTATAACTTAGCTATGTCCAAAAAAAATTCTCAGAACACCTTAGCAACCACTCAGGACATCCTATCAACTACCTAGAAATGCCCTAGCAACGAAGACATTATCAACCACCCACGTATCAACAACTTAACAATCCAAAACTTTTAGCATCCACCCAGCAACTGCCTAAAAACAATTTTACACATCAGAAACCACTTAGACACCTTAGCAACTACCTAGGAGCCACACAAAACATGTCAGCAATTATCTAGGAACACCCTAACAACCATTCAGAAGACATTATCAACCACTCAGCAACAACTGATCTACCCAGCAGCTATTTAACACCTTAACAACACCCTAGCAACGAGTCAAAACACATGCAAAAGTTTGCCACTGTTTTAAAACAGCTTAGCAACACCTAAAACTGCTTTTCAACCACACATGCTCAAGTATTCAAACTACAGGTCTAAATATCCCTCAGACTTCAAGGTTTAACAAACTTTTATTTTATTCTCCACTCTTTTAAACACTCATAAAAACCATAAAACTTTCACAATCTTCAGCCCACCAGTAGATTCAATCCATGTGCATTTTTATCTCAGTTTCTATTACTTATTTTCCCCTGTAATGTGTCAAGGCTCTGCTTTAGAAAGGCTGTATTATGCTGGCCAATAAATAAGGATTGTGGCCGTCAGTCTGCATGGCTTGGCAAACAGAAACACGTGTTTGTGCTCTCGTACCTCTCTGCACACCGGCTCGTTTATCTTGGCTGTCAGGTAAAGGGCAACGGACGAAAAGGTGAAACGTTCTCTCTCTTTCGCCCAACTTATTAAATAAGCCTGCTGTCTTCAAGACCACACACAACTTCTCTGAAAGTGACGAACAGCAAGACTAACGTGCATACAGACGCACACAAACTCTTCATGCACATTTAATCATTTCCTTTTAGATACAAGCTTGACAAATACGAGGAAACAAGCTGTTCTTGACTATGTAGGACATCGCTGGTTTGTGTCTGAGATACACTGGAGAACGCTTGTCACTGGCAAGCAAAGATAATGAGTCATTATTAAATTGTGAAAACTGTCATACTTTAAACAATCAAATGCACAACAAGTAAATAAAAATGCATGATTTAAAGGAATGTTCTGGATTCAAAACAAAATCGGTCAACAGCATCTGTGACACACTGCTAATTACTGTAAGTTTGTGATGTTAAGAACCATTCAAAACATCCTGCTACCACCTAGCAACACCCATCAACACATCATAAACAACTTAGCAACCATTTAGTCATTTAAATGGTGGCTAAGGTATTTGTGATGGGTTGCAACAAACTATCTGAAATATATATACTTTTCTAAAAAAAAATATATATATATCTACACTTACAAGGGCTATTACTGCTAACTAAAACTATTAAGAGTTTTGTTAATCAAAAGATGAATTATATATATGACAATATAATTAAATAAAAATTAGACATGTTGCCTTACCAACTAACTGAAACAAGTATAAAACTAAAATAAAAATAAATAAACCTAAATAATATATATATATATATATATATATATATTATATATATATATATATATATATAAATCTAATGCGCACACACACTATTTTCTTCTTATTTTCTAATTTAAGAAGTAAAGAATATTTTATATTATTAAAAAGACTCCTAAATGTTCACATTTAAATTCTTAAAAAATAAAATAAAATAATAATAACCAAAATTAGGAAATAACAAGAAAACTTAAATTGAATAAAAATAATTAAACCTAAATATTTAAATAAATAAAAATACTATAGCACATATATATTTAAAAAAAATATACTAAAATAAAATGAAAACTGAAAACATAAAATGCTCATTCAAAATATGCAGTATATAAAAACTATAATAAAATATCACTGATACTTTCAAAAGTGAATAAAGTACTTTTTGCTATTCTTATTTTGTAGCTAATGAAATAAAGTATATTTAATATTCATGAAAAAACGTAAGAAAATTCATGAAAATAAAGGTTAGCCTGAAGCCTGTTTTACATACTGAAAGTTAACGTTTAAGGAATTTAACATTAATATTAACAAAATATTTATAAAAAATTATTAGAGTATAAAAATTCTAAAATAAAACTGATAATTTCAAAAGTTTGTATTTTGTTTACCATTTCCTCTGCTGCAATGGCCGCTGACTGTAAGTGCATTACTGTGCTTTTTACAAACTTACGGACGATCATTTTTCACTGATAATTAACAGCATGTCAGCTTGTATTTTTCACGGGGTATTCATTTAACCTCTCTTACTGCAATACGAGCACATTCAAAGTTACGAAATGCTGAGTGCAGATGTCTAAATATGAGTTTTCATTGTTTACTGTTCACTGAAACTATAACTCGGGGCGATACTCTAATAACTGAAGGACACATTTTAGTCTCATTCTGCAGTTAATGAAGGTTGCACAGGAAAAACACATTGCCGTCAGAGCAATGATGTGTACATTATGATAGCCAAGGGCAGACGCTCCAAACTAGCGCTTTTATGAATTTATTCAATGCATTTTGTTTAAATAATAAGTCCAAACAAGCAGGCCTCAAAAGGAGCTGTGGTCTTGGCGGATGCTGCGAGTTTAAAGGTGACAGCACTATGTTTAACGCTTGATTTACGCCTGAGCTTTTAATTATATTTTTGATGATTTCATGTGTTGTGTGATGTAACACATGGTCTTACGGATGCTGCAGTTAATTACTAAGAGGTTATTCATCTTCAATGCCCTCAGACTGTTGAAGCCCGGGGTTGAATGCATAATCACACAATTGGCTCGATGAAAAATGACACTGCAGTGTTATTCAATGTGATGTAATGGCTGCGAGGTCTCGAGACAGATGACACTAAGCTGCGCTTTTGATGCTACTCCCACACAGATCAGATAAAATCCATCCAAAAGTGTGTACATTTCTTGAATCAGAGTTAAATTAACGGGCAGCGCTTCAACTGGAGTCCATCAGAAACACGCCGCTATTTTGGCTCATTTTCAGTCGGAGTGACTGTCAGGCATCTGAAAGTCAGATTTGATTCCGTATCTTATAGATCTGTGCTGCATGAGCCACAAACTTCAGTTTCAGATGGTTCAGTCCGACTAGGTGAACCGATTCAACTAAAGAGCCAGTTCAAACAAATGATTCATTCACGACCAGGACATCACTCAAGACCGTTTGCCTAAGGCTCTGGATTGCAGGTAATAATGTTGTAAATAATATTCGGTTGCTTGCACAGACTGATTGTTTCCCTTCATAAGACCTCAATATATCGTCAGAAGCCACAGGTATTCATTTTGTGTTCTTTGATATGCTTTTTTTTTTTTTTTACTCTCAAAACAGCCACTGACTTGCATTACATGAATCACCAAGGTATCAGCTAAAATCTTCTTCTCTTTTCTACTGAAGGAAGTCTTAAGACTTTACTGTATTAACATCCTGTATACAATCATAAGAAGTGATTCATTTACAATCATTTGAACAAATTAATTTTACAAAAAAAATTACCTTAATATGAGGCCTAGTGATAACATAATTTAAGTGCTTTAAAGCAGATGCATTTAGAGTTTTGGGAGAGGGTTTTTGCATACTGACAGTTACTGTTAGCATATATATATATGTCCAAAATGTCTTCTGAAGGTTACAACATTCCTCTTGACTACAGGGTTGTATTTTACTATTTCAGAGAAAAGCAATGTAATACTAATATATATAAAACGTCATTGTGGTCATTCTGCTGTGGTTTTGGGTGTAGATGAGCAGCTGATAATGTTAGGTCTCCATATTTCCTCCTCAAAAACAGTGTCATGTTTCTTTATTTTGGAGGAAGGGCAGTGGAACAGTCCACCATCACTGTTCATTTTATCTCTGAGAATGTGGGTGTGATCCGCGGTGTTCGGTCTGATGATGCAGTGCTGAGTGAAATGAACCCACAGTTGTAGGTCAGAGTCGACGGGTCACAAGGTCCTCGGTCATATATTGAGAGCAGACTTTCTATTACTTGAGTCTAAGGAGACACTAGCGTAGAGTGGATACAGAAACAAACTAAATCCCACACAATCTCACAGCAATCAAGAATCAAAAACTGCTGCTTGTTGTATAAAAAAATACTGTAATGAATGATGGCAATCCATTATTGATCCTTAAACCATTCTCCAGAACAACACTGGACCTCCATCAGTGTCCTTTACCACTGAATCTACAGCTCCACACCAAAACCAACATTGCATTTTTTTTTTTTTTTTTTTTTGGTTGGATCAAATATGAAAGACAATAAACAGACAACACACCTTTCTATTGGTTGTACTCAACATGCAAACTCAACCAGTGTAGTAATATCCATGAATGAATGAGTCATATAATCCAATTCTTTAAATCAATCGATCAAAATGACTCACAAAGCCTGAAATGACTCACTGAATCACTCAAAATGGTCTGAATCACTCACTGAACCACAGGATTTATATTTTGTTATATCTGAATCGAAAGGAACCAAGAACTATGACTTTTATGAAAAAAAAAATAATAATAAATGTAGTTAGTTAGTGGTTGCTTAAAAATACAAAAGGAATTGCTAAATGCCAGAAATTTCCATCTTGACTCTAAACACACAAAAACTGTGGTTCAGCACTGGCGCTCGAAAGGACCTGTCCAAAACACAACAAACAATCTTTTCCTCCACCTCAGGTAGAAAAAGCATGACAAGTGCTTTCCCGGTCCTCTCATTCTTTCATCAACACAGCTGCACCTCAGTCAGAGCATCAGCTAATCTGGTTTTCACATCCGTGTGCGGATCGATCGCAGCTCGGATCACCTGTGGCTTCATTTGGCCTTGCGTGACAGCGTTTGAGCTGCTCCAAATCAAACACAACCACACACACACAGAGAGAGAGAGAGAGAGAGAGAGAGAGAGAGAGAGAGAGAGATCTAGATCAGCCGGAGAAGCAGTTCTTCATACGGACCACTGGACTGAATTAACCCGCTTTAATAAAGGTGGACAATCTAAAAACAGGGTCTCTTTTCCTGAGAGCAGGACGACACTGTAAAAACTCATTATCACATCTGTCAATCTAGTGACCCAAATGGTGTATCTGCGACTACTGTCAAGAAAGAAATTCAGTTATATGGTTATATATATGACCATCCAAAAGTTTGGGGTTGGTAAGACTTTATGTTTTTGAAAGAAGACTCAGCATACTCACCAAGGCTGCATTTATTTGATCAAAAATACAGTAAAACAGCAATAACGTGAAATATTATTACAATTTAAAATATCTGTTTTCTAAGTGAATATATGTTAAAATGTGATTTATTCCTGTGATCAAAGCTGATTTTTCAGCATCATCAGTGTCACATGATCCTTCAGAAATCATTCTAATATGCTAATTTGCTGCTCAAGAAACATTTATTATTATCAAAGTTAGAAAAACAATTGTACTGCTTCATATTTTGACTAGTAGTGTGATGATATTGTGATAAGAGCATGATAAGTGATAAAAATGTACTCTGCTTTTGCTTATATAGATAGAATTTGACATTTATTGAGTGTGAATTTCTGACCATCGGTGCCTGACATGTACATCAAGATATTTCAAAGAGCACCATGATTTTACTCTGGTACATATCCAAAAAACACCCCTCAGGACCCTTCATGATTTGCTAAACGAATGTTTTTGTTCATTTGTCTTTAAAAAAGTTCTCAAAATGTTCATACAGAGAACCATACCACTTTCTCTAACATTTGCATAATGAAGAAAAACATCATAATTCCCAAAAATGGGTTTCATTTTGTTTATATAAAATTGTAATATCTGGCACATGGTATTTTCAAACACTGGAATAGTTTTCATAAATAGCGTTTATATATATATATAATATATATATATATATATATATATATAT